>NC_056741.1:1615230712-1615530712 GCF_019279795.1 Protopterus annectens
AACTGGCAGCACTTCCCCTGTAAATAGCTCTGATCATATGGACTTCTCAAAAGCAAGCCATCTTCATTTACTTGACAACTTATATAAATTTTGCAGTAATCCTTTCCCATTATATCCCATTACTTAAGCTACTACTTATGCCTCTGACGTCTACTCCTACTTAGATGTTTATGATAAGGCAGTCCCTACCAGCAGCAAGTATAATGAGAAATGTTAAAACAAGCCCCTTTGGTGGACTGCCTGCATAAATAAACTATACCACAAGAGAAATAATCTGCTTAATGCTTATAACAGGTCTGTTTTATTTGCAAACCAAAAAAAGAACTTATTGGAACCATTAGGTATTTCAAAGTTGAGTTTTTACTTAAAATAACCCACTAAAATAAAAACACGCAACAATGATTTATGTTAGTCCACAATAATACTACACTCTCTGATCCATAGGAAATAGCTAATATTGTAGCTAACAAATTTAGTGCAAATTTTACTCCACGAACAGTTATAGCTATTTCACAGGTCCCACAATCCCAGCTACCTCCCAATTAATATAGAACAAACTCTCACAGCCCAGTCAAAAACTAAATATCCTAGTTTTCAGGACAGACTGTCAGTCCTTTCTCTGTACTCAGTCTCTTACAGACTCCTTCATGAAGATCTGTGTATAACGTTTTGAGCCATGAACGATCTGACCCTGTTTACCCTCCTATTCCTTCTCAGAACTATTAGGTTCATAGATTAGTAATAAGCTAACTGCCCTTGCAAGCCATTTTAAGCCTAGCTAATTATCCCTTGTGAGACTCAAACCCTACACCTTGTGTTTGTAAGGCAAACACCTTAACCATTAGGTCACCCTTCTAACCTTCAGATACTTGATTGAAAGAACTAAACCTTCATCAACAGATAAGACATGCTGGCATGGTAGATTCATTTCCCAACATTTTCTTAACTTCTGGAGTAAACTTTCACTATACGTCAAACAGAGTAGTACCCTTGCCAACTACAAGGTAAACTTAGGTATCTGAATGGGCAGCTTCAAATTCTTCTCTGTACTGTCTTGTCCTGCCATCCTTGAAGCTAGATGCAACTTTGGAAAATGAGTTTTTGAATAAGCTTATAATGGTTTGCAGACTGATTGCTTAGTATGTTCCTATGAGCCTGTGAACCTATGGAGTTATGGCTTTTAAGCTGTCCACACTTATAGCCATAGCACCACACCAAAAAGGACCAATCACAAGCTCATCAGCCCCACCCACACAATCTCCCCCACTCCCCTTAGCTAACTTCCACTTTAGAAATAGATTGACTAACCCCATAGCCCCTCTACTCTCCACTCCTCCACAATTTCCCCAATACCACAATACTCAACCACCATTATGCCTCTAAAACCCACCTCCTTTGTACTCCTTCCTCTTCTTTTCTTCCTAAGCTACCTTCACCTTCTCACCAGTCCTCCAAATTCTAATCAATGTCCCTCCTTTCATATAATTTCTACATACCTCACATATGTTAAACACCCCACAACCACTATATCCCCTCATCTCTATTTCTTCAGTAGCAACCTCCTATTCCCTTATAAACTCATTCGTGTTCACTGCCTCTCATCCCCAATCCCTGACAACACTACTATAACACAACACGTAACTCTCAAACAGGACACTAAGCACTCAAAAGTCCTCTTTTCCCATATTCATCAACTTATTACCAACCTTCTCTCTGGTGACATTCACCCAAACCCTGGTCCTTCTCCCTGTCTTCATTCAAACTCATCTCTTTCCTCTCCCCCCTCATCCTGAAAATCCCTCCTTTTCACTACATTGAATGCTCCAGCTTATGTAACAAGATTCCAGACTTCCTTGCCTTTCTCCATTATAACCACCCAAATATCCTATCCATTACTGAAACCTGGTTAAAGCCACACATAAAAGATCCTGAAACCACTACCCCCAACTACAATATAATTAGAAATGACAGGACCCACAAAAAAGGTGGTGGATTAGGTCTTCTCTATTCCTCCTCCCTTACAGTTACTCCCTTCACCAAACCCATACCCCAATTCATCAATGCCAAACTAACCCTGACCCTCCTCCAGATGAATAGAAACAAACACATATGTATAGCCGCTCTTTACATCCCCAGGAGACAATATCCCCATTCCTGAGGATATCATCTCCTGGTTCTTCTCAAACATTACCAACGAGACCATAGTCCTTGGTGACATTAATATTAACTGGACCAATATTTTGTCTCCTACTTCTCCACTCAACATAAACTTATACAACTTCTCACAACTAATAAACTCGAAACACTTCTCCTCTGGTACTACTCTTGACTGGATTCTTGTTTCCCAACCCCAATGCATCTCTGACAGCGTTATCCTACCTAACACTCTTAGCGATCATCTTCCCTCTTTCGCTCGCCATCTTCCCTCCTCCTTACAAGAATCCCACACTTATATCTCCTCCCATTCTCTCAATAACTTGAACCCTGAAACCTTCTCCAGCTCTCTAAAATATACAAACTGGAGTCCTCTAAAAACCCTCTCCTAGATAATGCAGTAGCCTACTGTAATACTACACTCTTAGATCTGTTAAATAGCATTGCTCCCTCCAGAACCAACAGAATTAAAAGTAAAACTGTCCCATGGTTAAGCAAAGAAATTACAACCATTATGTATCTCCTTGACAAAGCCTGGAAATATTACCAGAAAAATAAAACCCTTACCACCCTGACTGAATATAAGCTACTACGTAACAAAGTAAAAAAAAACTTGTTGCGTACAACTGCAAATCCTACTTCTCCACCCTTCAAAATAACCACAAGACCAACCCCCAAAAATTCTGGAATGGCATCTCCACTCCCTCAATCCTGGCAAAAGAGACACCCCCTGTCCTGACCCAAATGACCCAGACCTCTCCTTAGCCACCCAATTTAACTCCTTCTTTATTCATTATATAGCCAAACTAACTACTTCCTTCCCCAACAAAGCTTCATTTCCACCTCCTCTTATATCTCCCTTCCCGAACACTACCATCTCCCAACCCCCTTCCTTCACTATCAAACCCATTCCTATGTCCACCATAAAAAAACTCCTTCGGAAACCGAAACCATGCTCAAATGCCCCTGATGGCCTTCCTTCCTTCCTTCCTTTCTTCCTACTTCCTCAAAATTGCTGCTGATGGCATTCCCTTTCCCATCTCCATTCTAATAAACTGCTCAGTCCAAGAAAACTATGTACCCCTACTCCAGAATAAGGCCTATATCATTTCCCTTCACAAAGGAGGTAATAACAACAACATGCCCAATTTCCGGCCAATTGCTATCTTAACCCCTATCTCAAAAGTTTTAGAAAAGTGTATCCACCTTCACCTTCTACCCTACCTCACAGACAACCACCTACTTACCCCCATACAACATGTTTTTTTTTAACCTGGCCACAGTACCACAACTGCTCTCCTCTCCTTCCTCGAATCTGTCAACAAAGCCCGGGATTCCAGCTGTCTAGTGTCCACCCTGCTTCTGGACTTATCCAAGGCCTTTGACACTATCCCCCATAACCTTCTCCTATCTAAAAACCATCCCACTCTTCTGTCAAATGGCTTTCTAGTTAGCTCTCCGACAGACAACAAGCTGTCAAATGGAAAAAAAAGCCACCTCCTCCTTCCTTAATACACCTACAGGCATTACTCAGGGTTCCATATTGGGTCCCCTGCTGTTCAACATTTTAATAAATGACTTCTACCAAAACATTCCGAGTGCTAAACTGATTCCATGTGCAGATGACTCTACAATCATCTGCTCCACCACTTCCACCTCCACTCTCTTAAAACTAACTCAAGATGCTTTCTCTTATACCGAACATTGGATGATAGACAACCACCTATCACTCAAAGCATCAAAAACTAAAATTATGTTATTTTCCCCTTCAAAAAGTACCATTATAGACAAGAACTCATTCTCCATTATTAGTCAAAACAATGCCTCTCTCGTGGTAGCATCCCATGCAAAGCTTCAAGGAGTCCTTATTGATGAACAGTTAAAATGTGATACCCACTTACTAACCAATATAAAGAAAACCCACCAGAAACTAGGCATGCTCTACAGCCATAACCGCTATATCACTCCCACTACTAAACTTGTACTCTAACACCTTCCTCATTCCTTCACTCCTATATGGTGCCCCACATCTTACCAACCTTCAATCTTCTCTAAAAACAACGGTATCCTCCTGTTAAATTAAAATTTCTATGCTTGCTACAGGCTATAAATCCTCCTCCTACCACTGCAATGCCCTACACAAACTAAATTGGCTCAAACTTCCCAACCATCTTACCTGCATTCATCTTACTCATGCCCACAAACTCATCTTTAACCCCTCCATCTGTTCCTCCCTTGCCTCCTCCTTAAAAATGCACTTACCCAACAGACTTCTAAGATTCAATAACCATAATTTGCTTAAACTGCACAAGCCTGCTCGTCCTCCAGGCAAACACCTACTATCCTTTTCCCTAGCTCACTTCTGGATCTCCTTGACACGTCTTATTCATACTACAGACAACCACTCTACCTTTAAGACCCTGCTTCATTCCCATCTCAAAACCCTCTGGGAATGTTCCTCACTCATACCACGACTCACCTCATTTTTCCCTATTTCTCACATTCCTTTATTTTTCTCTTCTCTTCATCATACTGAGCTTCTTTGACTACCATCTTCATTTCTGTCATTTGCTCCTACTCTTGCTCTATTTTTTTTCGTATTTTCCCACCCTTCTTGGATTCAACAATTGACTCCTCTTATCCCCTATCCTACTTTAACTCTGCTAAGATTTCATATAAAACTATAATGTCAACCCTGCATTATTTCACGTTGTAACAAATCTAACAGGAGTATGCACCAATGGATTTTTCTTATTTTAATTGAGTGTGTGTGTGTGTGTGTGTGTGTGTGTGTGTGTGTGTGTGTGTGTGTGTGTGTGTGTGTGTGTGTGTGTGTGTAATTTTACCTTTTGACTGTATTTTCACTGCAATCATGGATTTTTTGTCATGTTGTTTAATACCATCATTCGTCAATAGTATTACATAAATGTAAATGCATTGTCTTTATATTATATTGTTGTTCATGGAGCTTTTCTCCCCGGGACTCCATTGAAAATGAGCTCTTCTTGGCCGACTGGACTATACCGGTAAACAAACTGTAAAATAAATAAATAAAATCAAATAAATACACTGAAACAAAAAAAGAAGCTTTTATGCAGGTGGAAAAGTTTATGACCCTGGAATCGTACTCCCTGCATCCTACATCTACCGGCTCTAAGATTGTACTACATTAGGTAAAGGGAAAACTCCCATTCCCCACAGTTACTGGCAATCTGCATTAAAGTGGGTTTGTTTGATCAACCAATGTTTAATCTTTGGCAAATTTGCACAAAAGACTGGAACCCATAAATTATATACATAGTGTGTGTGTGTGTGTGTGTGTGTGTGTGTGTGTGTGTGTGTGTGTGTGTGTGTGTGTGTATATATATATATATATATATATATATATATATATATATATATATTTAATTATATGTGTGTGTATATATATATATATATATATATATATATATATATATATATATACATATATATATATATATGTGTATATATATATATATATATATATATACACACATATAGATATATATATATATATATATATATGTATATATATATATATATATATATATATATATATATATATATATATATATATATATATATATATATATATGTTCTATAAAACAGTCTCTCAGTGTGTCTTTTTTTATGACTTTACCAGTGGTTCTGACCTCAATGCAGCATTGTGTTACATTGTTATAGGTTCATAGGTGTGTACTAGGGTAATGGCCTTGGAGCCTTTACAAGCCTAGCTCATAGGATTACCCCTGACCTAAGTTCCCAGTGCTTCTGTTGAGTAAAGCCACTGGAGTGAGCCCTGGGGTGAATTTTCTATTTCCCATCCACTCATCAAGATTTCCCTTGAAGAGGGCCAGTGAGATGCTCTCCTTGACATGTATGGCGAGTCTATCCCATAGCATGGGCAGCCTCTGGGTTATGAACCTGTCTCTCCAGCATGTTCTGTTAATTGTGATAATGAGGTTGAGGCCTCTGGAGCATGTGGTGTGGAGAGATTGGGATTACTTTAGATTTAGCATTTCTAACAGAGCTGGGTCAGACATGGCTTGGTAAGTCAAGCAGAGATCGGCTCTAAGTAGGCGATATGAGACAGAGAATAGTTGGAGTTTTTTTATTCTGTCCATATAGGACAAGTGTTTAAGGCCTTGGATCCTCTTTGTGAGGTACTTTTGCAGCCTCTCCAGTTGTTGCAGGTGTCTAGTGAGGTACATGCCAAATGGGGCATTGTACTCATGATTGGCCTAATGAGGGAAGAGTAGAGGGAGATAATGACCTCTTTCTTCCTGGATGCACAACCCTTGATAATGAGATGTGCCACATAGAAGGACTTTCTGACCACAGTGGAAATGTGGTGGTTAAAAGAGAGGTTGCTGTCTACCTGTGTTCCCAGATCTCTTATAACACCTTCTGTGTTCAATGGACTACCATCGATATGGTAATTCATGAGGCGCGGGTTTTTTCTAAAAGGCAGGATGACGCATTTTTTTGGCATTGAGCTTAAGGCCATGGTTCTGACACCAGTCGTTGGTCTCAATGAGGCCTTTCTGCAGGATGTCAACATCACTCGGGGAATTAATAATAGCTCAAAAGTGCAAAAACCAAAAATGGCATTATTGTCAACAAATAGAGAGGTTAGCTCCTGAAATCATGTCCCTAAATGAAGAAATATGTAAGCACAAGGATTTTACCAGATATCAGTTTGAATACAAGAGGTGTTTTAGCAGTATAGACCAACTCATTGAGAAATCGAAATCTATTAAACATAAAAAGTTAAACCGGGACATCTTAGCTTACCGGAATGGGACAGCTTACCCTGACCCACCCAATATACAAAACCGGAAGGATACTAACATTAGGAGTGACAACAACCAAGATGAACAACATTGTAATCTTGAACCATCAGTCCTAAACGACAACCAACAGACTGCCAGTAGTAGTGACCTATGCAACATTCGGTCACCTGTGATCACAAGGAGTAAAGCGCCTAAGAGAAATAATTCCAGCAACAACAGAAATGATTACCAGACTGACAATAATGCTGGAAATTTTCAGAGAGGCCAGAATATCGGGCACAATACGTACCAGAAGAAGCAAGCACAATCCAACAGATACCCACTGAAGAACAAAACGTAGAAGGAGGAGAAGCCTTGGAGAGTCAGTATCCGTTGTGTAAAATCCTACAAAATCAAACAGGTGACTTTAAAGTGTATAATTTTTCATCTGTAACAATCGACAAAGTTTTGATAGACTTATTTGCCAAGGGAAGTACATTTGTTCCAATAGTACACCTTAATGTGGCACGGGCTATTATTGACATTAAATATTTTGTGCGTATAGCCAACTTTAAGCTTATGTTCAACAATGATACTCCGCATTTGGAAACAAAATTTAGAATAGCGAGTGCATTTAACCCATCACTATATTCAGATACAAGGTCAACTATAGGTTTGACTGTAACTCTCGGTTGATCATTTATTTGGCTAGATGCAAGGTTTGTCCAGTTTACTATATTGGCAAAACTGAACGTAAGTTCATGGAATGCATTTATGAACACCACTATGCCATAGGCAAAAGTAAACTGGACAATGCACTAGCCAGACATGTAAATGAACACAACACACACAATTTTGGATACATGGTCATCGACCAACTACCCC
Organism: Protopterus annectens; assembly: GCF_019279795.1. Lineage (NCBI taxonomy): Eukaryota > Metazoa > Chordata > Ceratodontiformes > Protopteridae > Protopterus > Protopterus annectens. The sequence goes on from NC_056741.1 coordinate 1,615,238,545, forward strand.
AGGACCCAAGAGGGGGTCCTTGTACAATACTTTTAGAAGCAAGAGAGTTATATTGGCAGATTTTGATGAGCACATATAATTTTCCAGGATTGAATGAAACATGTATGATTTCTAATATTTTAAAACATAAAACTTTGCACAGATGACTGGAGTATTAACCACATATGAGTTTTGACCAAGTGCTGGGAGTGATAAGGTTATCACTTAACTGGTGCATACTTCATGTTAAAGTTGTTCTTGGATGTTTTATTGAAAATAGCATGTTTCCTTATTGTAACACAGACTACTTCTTTAAACGAATGAGAATGTTACTGTATTGTCCTCATACTGTTTCCATTTTTTCTTCTTCTGTGTCCTTGATAGTAATTGTTGCCCAAAGGGAACATACTAGTCATTGTATAGTACAATAAGTGGGGTGGGTAGGATGTATTCTTCATTGCTGAAAGAAGCAATGGCACTAAAGTGTAAAATAGGACTGATGTCTTTAAGTGTAAAACATGCATAGATCCTTAATTGGATTTCACTGGGTGGGTTGGGATCACATGACAATTATTCATCTATTTAAAATGTTTTACGATAGGTTTTACTTGCATCTGAAGAAGTCTTTGTATTCAATAAGACGAAAAGCGCTTCATGTTTATCGTGTATTTTTTTAGTAAAAGTTTATAGAGTGTATCTATTTTGTCTTCTGCCTTTTGTTTGCCATTTTTGGTTTTTGGACTTTTGAGAAGTGTGTTTGCCTATTTTCCTGGAGTTAATAATAGCTCCCAACTTGCAATCATCTGCAGACTTTGTCAGCCAGAGTCCCTTCATGTTGGCTTGGACCTGGACTTCAGAGAAGTAAATACCAAACAGGAGAGGATCCAGGACCGAGCCCTGAGGGACTCCACTCGTGACTGGTTGGCAGTCTGACTTGGAGTCAGCTACTTTCACACTGTGGGTTCTACCTATGAGCCAGTTTGCAACCCACCTAATGATATAGGGGTTGATGCCTAGCTTAGTGAGTTTTCTATGATTCCTGAGTGGAGAATGATAACAAAGGCCTTGGCCAGATCAAGGTAGGCTGTATGAACAACCTTGCCTTCATCCACAGCTCTGGTGACTGACTCAAATAAGTTGACCAAGTTTAGCAGGCATGATCTACTCTTCACAAAACCAAACTGTGTGATCCAGAGTTTGGAGATTCCCTATATCCTTGTTTATTAGGTCCATGATGATGCATTCCATAGCATTGCATATTAGACTCATCAGGCTAATGGGGTGATAGTGCCCAGCATCTGTAGTTGCTCCTCCTTTGTGGAGAGGGATGACTGTAGCAGTGCGCCATTTGGTAAAGACAAAGCCTGAGATGAGGCTGTGATTGAACAGGACACATAGTTGAGGTGCCAGGTAACTCTATAGTTCATGTAGAACACAGTCAGGGATATTGTCAGGTCCCATAGAATCTGTATTCTTGGCCTTGGACAGTGCTGTTTTTACCTGTGCAGCAGTAATAGTGGGTGCATGGCAATCTACTGGCATTGTGACTGGTCTTTTGGGGGGAGAGGGGTAAAGTTGACACTGAATCTGTTGGCCGGTATATTGACATTATATGTTGGCTCGGTATAGGAGGTACCATTGTGCAGTAGCTCAGAGCAAATCTGGGTTTTTCCATGGAGATTCTTTACATAACTATAGAAGACCTTGTGGTTGTCTTTACTATCTGCTGTAATTCTGTTTTCATAGCTAGCTTTAGAGGGTTTGATGAGGGATCTCAACTTTTTGTTGAGGCTGATAAAGGAGTTTTTCCATTCTTGGGACACCTTACTTTGACACCTTATTCCGCATCAGTTTCCTCTTTCTGTTGTAGAGTTTGTTTATGGCAGAGGACCACCAGATTGGCTTCCTTTTTTGGAGGAGTGTGTCTTCATTCTATTGGGTATGGCGAGATCCATGCATTTGTGTACGTGTTCGTACAGTGCATTGGTGTATGATTCGGTGGTCATGCAACTATTCTCCATTTGCATGGGTGCTGTGAAGTTAGCCACCTCTGTTCTTAGGAGCCCAAAGTTAGCTTTGGAGAATCTTTTTTATAATGGTTACCTTTGCAGGGGGGATATGGATTTCCAAGGTGATTACTTTGTGGTCAGATCTAACCAGGGAAGAAGTGACTATTCGTGTGGAGCAACAGTCACCCATGTTAGTAATGACCAGGTCAAGGATGCTGCTACCTCTAGTGGGGGTAAGAACGAGTTGTTCCAGGGCATTGGAATTAATGAATTCCAGGAAACTTTGAACAAGTGTACTGGTACATGAGTAGTTTTCCCAGATAATGGAGGGATAGTTGAAGTCGCCCAGTATGAGTGTGTTAGGTTGGACCTTGATATTCTCCAGGATGCTTAGAAACACGGAGAGAGTGTCTTGGGACATGGTTGGGGACCTATAACAGCCTACGACCTGAATCACTGTCTTACCCAATGTTAATTGCACCTGAAGTATCTCTTATGCATTAATTTGGGCTACCAGTCTGGAGGTGTGCACATCCTTTATGAATACGGAAACACCACCACCTTTGGAGCTTTGGTCTAAATTCTTGGGTCGAAAGGTGTGGAATGAGTTATAGCCTGGTAGTTTAGGGGTGTTCTCTGCTGCCTTCAACCAGGTCTGTGTTACAGCACAAATGTTGATGTTCTCCATTTTAAGGAGTGCTTCAAGCGAGTGCATTTTGAGATTTAGACTTATAGCATTGAGCAGCATGACCCTCTGATTGCATTTGTTTGTAGCTATAAGTCACATAAGTCTCTGCTGTCACATGTTAAAGTAATTTCTGTAAAAAACAGCCACCTTTTACTTGATTACACTACCTAGTAATAACATGCAATCATATTATTACACAATACAAGCCAGGTTTAAAAATTACCTTGTAAAAAAGGGCTGACTCTATCTGATGCTAGCAGTACACAGCCATTACATGGGTAGGTAAAGGCTGTGAGCATTGCCTGGCATCAATATTACTATATGTATGTATGTGTGTAGGACGAAGATTTTAGCCCTTAGGTGGTGAGTGAGTGTACTATGGTTTGCCTCTTAGCCAGTATGAAGGCATATTGAGCACACCCATGTCTGCCTATACCCTCAGCAGCTGCTAGTTCCCCCTCTGACTCGTCATCTGCATGTGGTAGTGGTGACCTTGCCATTGGTGGTGGATGTGTGCCCCTTCCCCTGGTTGATCCTGCTGAAGCTGTTTTCTTGGGATGATGTTGTGTAGCATGGCACATGCAGTGAATATTTTAGTACATGTACATGGATTGTACTATAGGGCTCCCCCAGAAGTAGCTAGGCACCAGAACTGAGACTTCCACAACCCAAACAAATGCTCTGTGATATTTCTTGTTTGAATATGTGCCTCATTATGGCATTCTTCAGGAGGTGTGGGTGCATTTCTGATAGGTGTCATCAGCCATGGTTTCAGTGCATAACCTACATCCTCTAGTAAATGACCCAGTGGGATATCCCCACAGTGAACATCTGATACAGCTGGGAGGTATGCCAGATATGAATCATGGTAACTGCCTGGATTCCCAGCACACACATTCAAGATGATTCCCTTGGCATCACACATGACCTGGCAGTTAATAGAGTGGAATCCCTTTCTATTTATGCAGCTTCTTCCCTCTTCCCCAGACAATGTCTTAATTTTTACATGTGTGCTATCAATGCCACTCAGTACTTTAGGGTAGTGTGCTACAGGGTAGAACTCCTGCATATCTCTGGCCCTTTCTTCAGGACTATGGGGAAAATATATGTGGTCACTGGCAATTCTGAGCACAGCATTCAGGCACTGAGGGAGAATCCTGGATGCTGATGCCTTTGACACAACCAGCATGTCCCTTGTTGTCTGGAAGGTACCTATAGCTAAAATTCTAAGTGCTGTACATACCTTTTTCTCCACTGGTATGGGATCCTCTTGGTTTGCCCTGGCACTGAGTTGAGGATGACAGAGGTTGCAGAGTTCATGTAGTGTGTCTATATCCATCCTGTAGCGCTCTACAGTTTCCGTGTCATGTAGGTTGTGATAAGTTAATTGGGGTCTGAAAACTCTTCTTCTTCTTGGCCTTGGTCTATTAGCAGCAGCAGCAGCATAGACTTCAGCCTGTTAAATATACATATGCATTAAAACAATAGCAGCCCCTAACATTGTTTTTATGTAGACTCCTTTCTGTGGCTGTATTCCATAGGTTTTGGAATTCACAGGAAAAAACAGCACTGAATCTACATGGTTGTTTATAGCTTGTTGAATAGCTCCTCTATCTTGGATTGGTTGATTAGCATAAGTTCAGCTGCTTATACTGTAGTTAGCATGTCACAGTATTTAATTTATTTGTGTGGCTCTACACACTGAATCTAAAACAGTGTGCTACCTTGTGTGCGTCAAACCCTGCCACACGTACGGTGTAAAAGGACTGTGTAGGCTTTATTGAATCTGGCTGTACACTTAAAAATATGTCCCAAATTATTTTTTTATACAACAGAGTAATAAGTATGTATATACAGTAGATAAGTGGTAAGACACAATATGAAGCCGAATTATCAGTACGCTTGATTAAAAAATGCAAAACTCCTCTGCTTATATGAAAAGTTATTCAGGTTAATGTGAATGTATGGATAGTTGTATAGTTCCACAGCTGACTAACTAAGTCACCAGATTTCAAAATTATGTACCTACAATAAGTGTAGCAGGAGATGAAAAAAATAAAAACAATGCTATCACACATGGCAACAGACTAGCTCTAGTATCTTTAAAGACCCCATTGTGGTTGCTAGGAGCTGTGGCCAGAAGGGAGGTGTTTCTTTGATTGCTGGATATGTGATTAGCCACAAAGGGATAAGGCCTCATTATTGTCTAATTTGCATGTCTCTGAATTATACGGTGCTATTGCAAAAAAGAAATTTCCTGTTGTAATCAGCTCTGGCAACCCGTGCAAGATGTTGGCAAAGGCATGCCTCTAATTCTTTCTCACATACACACACACACACACACACACACACACACACACACACACACACACACACACACACACACACACACTTACCTCCGTACCTCTTACCTCTCCCTTAGTTTAGGGAACATTCTAGATTCACTCTCTTTATTTTTTCCTCACACGTCATAAATTGCAGATGATTACAGTTTTCTTATTGTTCCAAAATTGCGTCATGATGCTAAACATGTTGCACTATTAACTTTTTAAGTAACTCTGCGCAGTATTTAAACGTTATTCCTTGTGGTGTCTAATGTTCCTCCTGGCTTTGTCTGCAAGTTTTCGGCACAGATATTTGGAAATATTGTGCCATCCCCCCAATGGACAGATCCCCATTCTTTACAACTGTTCCTGATTTTTTCATGACTCATGTACTATTAAAGATAGTCTACAAGGCAAGACAACAAAGAGCATCTTACTTCTAACATTCAGGAAACGTGAACATGCACTCCCTTTAGTAAAGAGAACTAAAGCTCTGAATTGTAAAATAGCTGCTTTCAGTGCCACAGGTACAGGGTTTGAAGCATTTTCTCCATTTTAATGTTTTTTTTTTTTTTAAATGATTTAAAGTGGTATATACAGTGTACACTTGGTATCTAGTGGTAACAAAAAAGACTAAAGTTCTGGTAATGAGCTATTTTTGTGCGTCAAGGATACAGGATTTGAACCTCTTTTCTTGTTCCTTTATTACTTTTTGGGTGAGTTAAGGTAATACTGAAAGTATATCTTTGGTGCCTAGTGCAGAAGACTAAAGCAATACAGATTTAATAATCTGCTTTATGTGCCAAGGGAAGAGAGATCAAGGCTTTTTTCCACCTATTTTAAATTGTAAAGTGTTTTAGGGCAATATTTTTCATCCCTGGTGATTATCATCCCACTCCATATATCTTTTGTGCAGCAAAACTGTTATTCTATAACATTTGAAGTGACAATGGAGTAGTGTTGTAATTTCCGTGGTGTCTTGTTCCCCTTAGTATTACAAGATTTGCTTATTAGTCTGGGGAATTAGAGGTATGAGTGACCCTGACACATACACACACATACATACATGCACACATAAGTGCACAATGCCCATCCCCTTCAACTGATCACACTCATTGACACACTCACCCCTTCACATATTTATATACGTTTGTATGTGTGTGTGTGTGTGTGTGTGTGTGTGTGTGTGTGTGTGTGTGTGTGTGTGTGTGTGCGCGCGGCCACATGTATATGTATGTAAGTAGATCTATATTTATATATGGTTAATTAGTAAAGGCCACTCTTCTCCTGGAATGCCTTATTTACAAATAACTCAGCCAAGGAGCCATTGAACCCCTTTGTTACAGAATCACAGCAGGGGGCCTGCATCCATATCAGAAAGGGTGGCCACCAGCAGTAGTACTCTGAGTTAGGGCTTACCTCTGAAGACAGCTCTTTCCGAATCTGGGCCAAAATTTGTAAGACTTACGAAACTGTAGCAGCCAGTGCAGATGAATTTTACAGATGTATAGCAGCAATTAAAAAATACATGGAGCCAAAATAAATTCCTCTAGTTGTATTTTATAAAAGCAGCAGTGCAGAGCAGTACCAACAAGAGAATATAGATGCACAGCGTGAGTTTAAGACACATATCATAACAAACCCTAGTTCTTTGAGGGTACACAAAACACAAAAAAGTACGACAGGTGAATACATGACACTTTATGGATTACAGGATCCATACTAGATACCTTAGACTACAAGAAATAATAAAATATCAGCATAGGAGGTGACTAGAGTAAAACTAAAAAAAGTATAAAACCATGACGTCCGGTATTAAAACAATTTGTGAAGAGGATAAGAAACTGCAGTAGGTCAAAAGATAAAGAAAGTAGTAGTAGTACAAAATTTACAAAAACAGACAATGGTCATAAATCTGGTCAGTATGTATAATCACACTGCATAGTATTAATGGGTCTATAATCACATTACATATTATTAATGGGTTTGTTGCTCCAAAAGTGGACATGGTGCTGTGCCATAGCAGTTTGTAAAGTGGGTTAGCTCTACAGGAAAACAAGCTAAATGTTATCTGGAATTGGGGTATACAAATGAACATACAATGACATGGAAATGAACAGGCACTGTCGGATGAGTGCATAATGACATACAAATTAAGGCCACTGAAAGCAGTTCATGATATATAGTCATCAACAGTGAAAGCATACATGTAGTTATTGAAGAGTATAAAAAGAAAACACATGCCAAAAGTTGCAGAGTTCTAAGTGGCAAAATTTCTAGGAACATCAGGAGCTGTAGTACAACATCACTTGATATCCATAAGTTTCACCAATTTACACCCAGGAGTTCTTTGTGCCAGCAGGTGCCATGACTGAAAATCTTACCTGCAAAGGATAATGTACTATTGCCTAACTGATTAGCAGCTCATAGACCATTTTAATATGAACAGAGATATTATGCTGGCAATAACTGGCATGTATGGCCCCCTAAACTGGATCTGGATTTATGCACCACATTCCTTTTCCAGTGGATACTAAGGTATATGTAGCTCTTACAATTTAAGCTACAGATAGATATCTGAGACAAATTGGACACATTGGCTATAACATTGGTGTCAGCCTGCATTATACTTAAGGTAATCTTTATAAATATTTCATACATGTGGTTCAGTATATCTGTTTTCCTAATACAAGTGTGAAAGAAATCTGTAAGGTAAACACTTTAACCATTATGTCAACCCCACCCCTAAGTATGAAATGTGCTCCTAGTTCATAGGTAGCCACTAAGCATAAAGTCCAGGAAACCATTAATGAGCCTAGCCAAAATTCCCAATTGCCCCTAAGTACTATCTGGCCAACTGACTTGATAAAGGTCAGGCTGTAAGCAAATGAAGTCTGTAGGAATCAAACCTTGTAGCACAGGAAGTAACTCATTAATGGCTCATAGACTTTTATCCCCTGTGCCAACTGCTAATTGCATGCCTCCTCAAAGCAATGAAAGCTGTAGATTACACACATATGGCAATAATGCCACTTCCTGTATCCATCGACACAATTACATCAGTAGAAAAGCTACCATTCCAATGACTGTACGGTATTGTGTATTGCCCAGGATCTGATGACCAAAGCATATGTCCCACACCCTGGCATTGGTCATGATTCAATACACAAGTCATCTATATTGCTGCTTTGTGCTACAGCTGCAAAGATTATGTAAATTAATATCACCACCCCCAAGCACAAACATACACACTGTTGTATTTCAGATGATTCAGGATACTCCCTTGACCCCAAGTTGATGACATCCATAAGGAACCCGCATAGTATGAACAAAATACATAACTCTGCCCATGCACAAACCACAGACATTTTACAGTAAGTATTTGGCCTACTGCTACCTAGACACTTCTGGGGACACTGCAGAATGGCCCTGCTACAGTGTGCAAGCTCTTTGTAGAATATTGTTTGCTACATAAAATGGTTACTGACAAGTAGGTAGCACAAAGCTCAGTTTCTGGATCCTGTAGACCAACAACATCAGGTTTCATCAATACTACCACTTCAACATTCTCCAGTAGCAGTAAGGGGTTCCCCATTACAGTCAAGTGTCATATCCTCCACTAGAGATGTGAAACATCTCAGCCACTTGTGCATGAAGTCACTCTTTAGTCCCTAACAATGGATGTAAGCCTACCCAGGAGGAAGACAAGCATTGTCAGTGTGTGCTGCTAATATCAGTCAATTAATGTGTCATCATCATCATCATCAGACCTCGTTTAGGTGCTGGCTTCAGTCTCTTATCCTCCCCCAGATGCCAGTGTTGCAGGAGTTTAAAAAAAATACCTTTCCTGTAACTAGTGTAGTCCAGATTCAGATTTGCTGTATCCAGGACTGTATGTAAACTTCTGAGCCCCCCCCCAAGCTTTCTGTGCTGGAGGGAAGCCTTCTAGCTTATCAATGGGAGTGATAAGCACTAGGTAACCTATCTACCACATAAGGAGTGGTTCTGGCCCAGAAATTGTAGTTATTGGCAGTTTGGGCAGTTTTTCCATCTCTCTCAACTTTCTGAGTTAAAAGCCCACATTTGCACTTGTTTCCCTCCTTTCCTGTAACTAGTTTAGTCCAGATACAGATTCTTACTTTTAGCACTTGAATTTGCTATTCGTGATCAGCACTTGTTCAGAATTTGTAAACACTAAATAACCTACTAATTACTACAGCACTCAACCTTCCTCATTACCTAGAGGAAAACAGTTTTGGTACTTACTTTCCTCACTTGCTTAGAGAAAAACAGCTCTTGTACTCACTTTCCTCACTTATCTAGAGGAAAATAGTTTTTTTATTCAGGCATGTCCAAGGGTCAGCTCCCAGTGTTTTCTCCTGTCTATCTGATGAATCTGGGCATCTTGGGGCAATGTAGAAATTGCCTCATGTACACAGACAACCCTCTCCTCCTACCACCCAACACTACAACCTGTGAGAGATGCACTTATCTAGCCAAACTGGAGGTAAAGCTCTCTCCAATCAAGACTGAACTTGACAGTCAAGAGGAGAAGGTAAACACTTGCACCATACCACACTCATCACATAGTCTCACTAAATCTACACCACCAAAATCCACACATAGAAATAGAAATACAAAAACATTCATGGACGCTCTCAATAATAATTGCTCAAGCAACAGAGACCTCCAAAGCAGAAATGCAAGCAACCTCCACCCCCCAACACAACTCAAATGGCACATAGCTCAGTGTGCCACTCAACCACAGCCAATAAGGCAAAATAAAGTACCCAACACACTAGTCATAGGCGACTCTATAGTCAGGCACACTGATGTCCCACTCACCAGGCTAAACAAGGAGAAGGTTACTGTCAGATGCCTGTCAGGTGCCAGGATCCGCCACATAACCCATGCACTCAGGTCACTCCACAACAAGTACAAATATGACTCTGTCATTGTCCATGTTGGTGTAAAAGACCTGAGACATACCTCCCTGGACTACATGAAAAGAGACATGGAAGAGCTCTCTGATCTTGTAGCCCAGCCAGGTATGACCCTAGCCCTGAGTAGCATTCTACCATCACCCAGAATGATGCCGGAGTACAAGGACAAAATTATTGACTTCAACAATTGGCTAAGCTTCTGGTGCCATTCTAAAGGGATCCAGTATCTGTCTACCTGGAATGACATGGTCGACAGACCATGATGCTTTGCCAGAGATGGCCTGCACCTGTCACACCTGGGATTCCGGATATTGGCTAAGGTTCTTGCCACCCCTATAGTGCCTTTTTTAGGCAAGGTTCAAATGACAAATTCACCACCGTAACAGGAACAGGCAAGCAAAAACTGAGGGTGATGCTACTCAATGCCATAAGTCTAAATCTCAAAATGCACTCACTCGAGGCACTTCTTAAAATGGAGAACATCGATATCTGTGCAGTGACTGAGACCTGGTTCAAGGCTCCAGAGAGCACCCCTGCACTACCAGGCTATAACTCATACCACACTTTTCGGCCATGTAACCTGGACCGGAACACCAAAGGCGGAGATGTATCCATATTCATTAAGGATATCCACACCTCCAGGCTAGTTGCACAGCATAATGCAGCCAAGGTTATCCAAGTGCAACTAACTCTGGGCAAAACTGCAATCCAAATTGTAGCTTGCTACAGATCACCCACCATGCCCCAGGATTCCCACTCCTCTTTTCTTGATGTACTGGAAAATATTAGGGTTCAACCAAACACCCTAATAATGGGCAATTTCAACTACCCCACCATTAACTGGGAAAACTACTCATGTACCAACTCCATCACTCAACGCTTTCTGGAATTCATAAACTCCAATGCCCTGGATCAACTTGTCCACACCCCCACCAGGGGCAACAATATCCTAGATTTAGTCATTACCAATATGAGTGACCGGTGTTCCACACCTGAAGTCAATGCCTCATTGGTCCGATCCGACCATAAGCTAATTACCATGATATCCACATCCTGCCTCCACCCCCCATTAAGGAAACCATAATAAAAAATTTCTCCAAAGCCAACTTTATGCTTCTTAAGACAGAAGTGGTGAACTTCATGACACCCATGCAGATGGACAATACAGTTATGACTACTGAATCCTACACAATTGCACTTTATAAGCACTTACATGAGTGCATGGATCGTGTTATTCCAAACAGAACCAAGACGCTATCCTCCAAAAAAGGAAGCCAATCTGGTGGTCCCCTGCCATAAACAAACTGTACAACAGAAGGAAGAAACTATTTCAAAAGAGAGTAAAATCCCACGAGTGGAGGAGCTCCCTGGTCAGCCTCAGTAAGAAACTGCGATCCCTGATAAAATCCTCCAAAGCTAGTTACAAAAACAAAATCGCCACTGATTCTAAAGACAATCACAATGTATTCTATAGCTATGTCAAGAATCTGAATGACAACACTCAGATCTGCTCTGAGTTACAACACAATGGCACTAAATATACAGACCCAACATATATTGCCAACATCCTGGCAGATAGGTTCAGTGCTAACTTTACCCCCCTCTCACCCCCTAAAGAGCCCATCTCTATACAGGAAGAATGTAAAGTTCCTGTAATCACGGCTGCACAGGTAAAAACCACACTCTCCAAAGCCAAGAACACAGCATCCATGGGACCAGACAACATCCCAGACTGCATTCTACACAAACTACAGAACGAACTGGCACCCCACCTAAGTACCTTGTTCAATCATAGCCTCACCGCAGGCTTTGTGCCTGCTGAATGGTGCACAGCAATGTTTATCCCACTCCACAAGGGGGGAGCCACCACGGACCCTGGGAACTACCGCCCCATTAGCCTGATGAGCCTGGTCTGCAAGGCCATGGAACGTATCATCATGGAACATATAAACAAAGACATTGGTAATCTCCAAACTCTGGATCCTTCCCAGTTTGGGTTTGTAAAAGGCAGATCATGTCTCCTAAACCTGATAGACTTCTTTGAAGCAGTCACCAAAGCCGTAGACAAGGTAAGGTGGTTCACACAGCCTATCTAGATCTTGCCAAGGCTTTTGACACCATCTCCCACTCTGGAATTATAGAGAAACTCACGAAACTAGGTATAAATCCCTATGTCACAAGATGGGTTGCCAACTGGCTCACTAACAGAGCCCACACTGTGAAAGTAGCAGACTCCAAATCCGACTTCAGACCAGTGAAAAGTGGAGTACCACAGGGTTCAGTCCTGTTTGGTATCTACTTCTCTGAAGTACAGGCTAACACGGAAGGTCTTTGGCTAACAAAGTTCGCAGATGACTGCAAACTAGGAGCCATAATCAAAACTCCTAACAATGTGGACATCCTACAACAGGGCCTCACTGAGACAGATGCCTGGTGTCAAAGCCATGGTCTCAAGCTCAATGCCAAAAAGTGCATTGTCATCCCCTTTGGTAAAAACTCTGTACCCATGAACTACAACATAGGCTGTAGTATACTTAACACCAAAAATGTGATAAGAGACCTTGGGACACAGGTGGACAGTAGTCTCTCCTTTGATAATCACATTGTCACAGTAGTCAGGAAATCCTTCTACATGGCACACCTCATCACAAAAGGTTTCTCATCCAGAAAAAAGAGGTCATTGTTCCCCTCTACTCATCACTCATTAGACCCATTATAGAGTACAATGCCCCTTTTGGTATGTACCTCACAAGACATCTCCAACAACTGGAAGGCTGCAGAAATAACTCATAAAGAGGATTACCAGCCTCAAACAGATGCCCTACGCTGACTGTCTCAAAAATCTCCAGCTTTACTCCATCGCATATCGCCTACTCAGAGGTGATTTCTGCCTAACATACAAAGCTATGTCAAACCCAGAGCTGGTGGACATGCTCCACTTAAAGAAATCCCAATCCCTCCGAGCTACATGCTCTAGGGACCTAAAGCTTGTCACCACAATAAACGGAACATGCTAGATTCCTGTCCCAGAGACTTCCCATACTCTGGAGTAAACTACCTATCTATATCAAACAAAGCTCCTCATTAGCACTCTTCAAGGAAAATCTTGATTATTGGATGGGAAATAGGAAATTCACCCCGGGGATCACTTCTGTGGCTCTGCTCGACAGTGGCACAGGTAAATAATTTTCTTGGGTGGCAAAAGCCAGGGTACCTTTTTGGCTGGGCTTGTATAGGCCCTAGGGCCAATAGCCTAGTACCTACCTATGAACTTATGAACTCAAAAAACAAGACATGAGACACAGAATTTGACTAACCCCTGCAACATGAGACCTTTGTATTATGCATGCAAATGGTGAGAAGACACATGCAGGATTAAGATGTGTGTGTTTGTGTGTGTGTGTGTGTGTGTGTGTGTGTGTGTGTGTGTGTGTGTGTGTGTGTCTGTGTGTGTGTGTGTGTATTTCCCCTTCACAAGATCGAGTTACTAAAAGCTTGAAATTCATAAGCTCGAGCCCAGAATCTCGAGTTGTCAGTAACTTGTAATTGTGAAGGGAAGACAATGAAAAAAAAGAGTTTACGTGCATATTTGCAGGAGGCCGAGTCCCCCTGCACTCTCCCTGCTTAAATATATCAGCTTCATGACCGCACTATAGATGAGGAGCAGAAATTCTCCCGTTGTGAACTTCTGCATACAGCATGTAATGGGAGATTTCCCTCATCCCTGTTGTAGTGCCATCTCGGAGTTGGTATATTTAAGTAGGGGGTGTGGGGGGTGCAGGGGGGCTTGGCCCCCTGCAAAAACATTGTAAAGACATTTTTGCAATGTCTTTTCCCTACGCTTTAGAATTTGAGTTTCTGAAAATTCGATCTTCTGGGTTCAGTCATCTGAAGATCGAGTTTTCAGCAATTTGAGATTGTAAAGGGGAACCGTATATATATATATATATATATATATATATATATATATATGTGTGTGTGTGTGTGTGTGTGTGTGTGTGTGTGTGTGTGTGCATGTGTGTGTGTGTTCTGTGCTGGTATCCCCTGCAGTTCAAAACCCATCCAGATTTGTTACGGACACTAACCAGACTGCACTGCCTGTGATTTATTTGGAATTTGGCCACCCCCAGAGCTTCTATCACCAGCTCAGAGTATTATGCCCAGGCTGTCACCCACTCTTCTACTTGTTTTTCTACAACAGAGTGAGAGCCATTCATCACATTTAGAAACATGCATTACATTTTCTGAATTATTTGTGTCATCTTGTTTTTCCTCATGCACTCTTTCTATTGGATGAGTTTTTTTACATCCACATTATAGACACATAACAAACTGATCATAATTATGCAGTAAGGCACAAGGTAGTATAGATGCTACAGTGAAGCAAGAGACCGAAAGATGAGGGCCATACACACCCTAGGTGCGCCATAATATTTGTACTGTGCACACTACAAAATGTCTATTGCACTTATAAAGTGGGCAGATATATTTTTTTCAAATATAATTTTAAATATAGTACCATGTGTATGGTAATTAAATGTTCTGTAGTAGACTTTAATGTAAAATAGATCCTCTGCCTGTTTTAATTAACTTATAGCTGTGCAGAGATATTTTAATTATGTTCATTTTGGTAGCCTTGTGAAAGACACATCCGTCAAGCTGATGTGTGCTATTATACAATCCATTTTTTAAAAAGCTGTTATCAATACACAATACCTCAACTGAGTTCTGGTAGATGAATGACTCCAGATAAGAAGAAGATGAACATATCAATACCACATTACCTCCTAAACATGTATACAGCTTTCCATGCAACACAGCTTGAAAATATTTACAAGAGTAATCATTTTGGTGCCAAATTCAAGAACTGAAAGACAAATATATGCAAGCAGTATTGCCTGCAACCATAATGTTAAGTTGATTTAACTTATTATATACTTCTGTACCCCAAGAATGCTTTCAACGGGGTGGAGCCTAGATGGCCAACTGAGAGCATTGAAGTTTGAGAGCTCCATAAACTAGTATAATAATATAGGAACATTTTATTATTTTCAAGTTTAAAACAACAGAAATCTACAGATAAGCTACATAAATATCAATTTTGGTGGAGATATACAAAACTTTTCCTGTCAAGTAATTTGGATTTATATTGAGTCACTAAATATGAGCAACTCAAGGAATTCCCAACCAGATGCTGCTTTGAAAAAATAACTGCAATTGATGACATCTACCTTACAGGAACTATCTTTGAAGATGGATGGCTTTGAAAACTACTTAAAAAAACTCAAATTAAATTCTGAAAAACAGACTGATACTCTTAAGGAACTATTACAGCAACATCATACAAAAATAACAAATATAAAGACTTCTCTAAATGACATTGAAGGGAGACTCAAAGAGGAAGAATTTCAAAAAGAATTTCTGCTTAAACAGAATACATGGCTGCTTAACAAAATAGATGACTTAGAAAACAGGGAAAGGAGAAACAACATAGGGATCTTTGGCCTGCCTGAAAACACTGAAGTAGAAGACATTATTTCATTCTTAACAACCTGGATTCCTGAATTTTTAGACTTGAAAGAGGGACTTTCATTTGGAATTGACAGGGCACATAGAGCACTGTGGAAACCTGTTTCTGACTCAACAAATACTCCACCTAGATCCATAGTTATAAAATTTCTTTCATTTCTGGACAAGGAACTAATATTAAAATCTGCTTGGAGAAAATCACCCACAAAATGCAATCAAAGCCTGATAAGGTTTGACAATGATTATTCTTCCAGAATACTAGAACAAAGGAAAAAAGTCTGGCCAATAATAAAACTGTTGAAACAAAACAACATTAAAGCACAGCTGTCCTTTCCAGCCATGACAAAAATACTTTTTGCAAATGAGATGAGAACTTTTAATGACTTGGAAGAAGCTACTATATTCATCAGAAACGAAAACATAGTGTCTATCCCAGAAGAAATGGAATGGATGATCCCTACTCTTAAAAGAATAAAATAAACAACTCAATGGACTGATGCTAGAAAGAAGAAACACAAAACTGATTCCAAGATAACTGTCCCAAACATTAACTTTTACAACTACATCTCTGAAAGTATCAACTGATATAGTACATCACTTTTCATCTGTTTTTATTAAAAAAAGAGGGTTTCTTAAACAACTGAGAAACAGTAATGATTTATTCAGACTGTTCAAAAAGTCCAATAATTCTTCACAAACAAAGGCAGGTCAAGATGGGTTACTATTTACATTATATATAAGCCAAACAAAGCAACATATGATACAAACATAGAAGTTTCTGTTCCCCTACGTGAATTCAATGAATACTTATCTCGTTAATTTTTCATTGATTTTACTTATAATAATTTAAGTAATTAATTAACATTCAACAATGTACTATTCATCAGAGTTCAGACTCAAATGTAACAAATTAACATAATACATAATAGCAGTAACAGCAGAGTGCTTTGAAAAACATGCTGTCATGGAGACTAATGCCTTCTTCAGTTAAAGTATGATTTAGAAATGTCATGTATATCCTGGTTAAATAATAGTAGCAAGCTCTTAGTACAAATGTCATCATTATTCTGTCTAAATATAGTTAATATCAGTTATGGCAGGTATCATAGACATGAGTGCTGTTTGATCAATCCTGATATGGTGTGTGTGGATGCAGCCGTGTCCGGCAGCTAGTACAAATGTCATTATTATTCTGTCTTAACATAGTTAATATCAATTATGGCAGGTATCATAGCTTTGAGTGTTGTTTGATTAAGCCTGACATGGTGTGCATGGATGCAGCTGTGTTTGGCAGCTGTTGTATGTTGCCGTTTTCATTTTCGGGAATCTGTGGGTTGCGGCTAGTGATCAAGGTTTACTGATGCTTGTGTAATAGGAAGAGCCATTTGGTGTTTTAGCCTGGATCCATGAGAATGGGTGGATAAAACTGTGATTTGGGATATTTTGGCCGAGAATAGTTTGTTTATACATTTGCTGAGTGAGAGGTGGGAAGGCAGGAAGAATGTGTTATCTCTTGCTGTGGCTGCTTGTTGAGAGTTTTTTTTTTTTTTGATCAGTTTACTCTCCATTCTTTTCCTGGCTGCTGCCTTACTGAAAGGGAGGGAATTTAGGCTTGAAGTTCAGTGAAGTGAATCTCTGCTTCAGGTGCATTGTGAGCCTTTGGTATTCAGCACACAGACACACTATCAGAAACAGACCCTCCCAAGTTGCTATGGTAATGGAGACAGAGTGACAATAATGCTTAAAGGCTCTGAGGAGCATCCGAGATGATTCTCGGCAATGAAGTTTTTGGTTTTAAAGAAAATATATATATATATATATATATATATATATATATATATATATATATATATATATATATATATATATATATATATATATATATATATATATATATAAAAGGGCTGTTTTAAACTGCATGTACACATATTGATGTTCTCCCAACACTTCATTTAGCTCATTAAGTTGATTCTTGATAAAAAAAATAAATGAATAAAGAAATAATAAATGCAATTTTATATTTAAAGTGTATTTTGGTCCAAACACATTGAGGACTTACATAAGAGTGGAATTCTGAGTTATTGTGAAAGACTAAGAGCACTTGGTCTTGTGCAATACCCTTTGCAGTGGTCTGGGAGATCATGTCTTGGGCAAATGGGGATAGCTGATTCTAGGGGTGTTCACGGTTGCCGGGAAGTGCTAGAGAGTCATCAGATTTTCTTCATGGAAATATCTGTGGGAATGGAAGGTGTATTGAGTGGTTCATTGGCAGAGTGTCCACTGCATGGAACAGGCTGGTAAAATGGAACAGGACAAATATTGGTTTGGATATTTTAAAAACAACCTGGAAACACACCACATGAACTAGTGAATGGTATTCTGGCAAAACTGGATGAGCATTGTTGCCCATGCTTGATACTGATATGTGTCTATGTAAGGATGGAAATATACTTATAACAAATAAGAAACTATAAGGGTCTCATAATTTAAAGTATATGGACTGTATAAACATGCTTGGAAGGAGATAATAATAAGAATAAGCATCACAGCTTGAGGTCTCTCAAATAACTAAGCAACAGCCAACAAACACACACACACACACACACACACACACACACACACACACACACACACACACTCACACACAGTAGTTATGTAATGTATAATTTTAGTAAATCTAGACATAAAATATATAATTATCATATAAGATGAAGCAGTCTGTAATTTAGATATTAAAGACAGGATTTAATAACATGGATTTGTGTATAATAACACTACTGTCTTGTCATAAATGACATACACTACATTGAACATCAAGGGGAATCATGATGATTTTCTCATATAAGTAAATCTGCATAACAAGTCATACAATTGCTTTAACTGGAATTGTGGTTTTGTAACCCATCTTGACCATACATAATACTTAGGTAACTAATGTTTTATACATGACATCAAACTGACAAAGTTGTTCAAGGGAAACAATAGATGCCTCAACTAGGAATGTCACAGAATGTAACAATCACATTCTGAACAGATAGTGTTAAATTGACCATAATCACTCAGTTTAGCCTTTGCTGATTATACAAAATAGAATGTTGCCATTTAAATCTAAAAACGTTCGGTATATGCCATAAAATGGCAATGTATGAATATGGAAAGGGAACTCATAATCATTAATCACAATAAGTGAATTTGTTGTTTTTAACCTATTATTTCACTCATTTTATAATAAGAAATGACAGATATGAAAATCCTTATGTGTAGGAAATGGAGGAATGCGGGATGCACAGAAATGCACTAACTTTCATCAATGTTCACATAAAACAAACTTGATGCTTTAATTAAGTTAGCAACAAAGTGATTACTTAAATGCTGGCAAACAATGAAATATAACTTCTGATATATCTAGTAATATACATTGTATTATAAACATTAGGTATAAATATTATTACCATCTATTTATATTAAGTAATACGTTTTGAAAGACTTCATCAATAAGGCTGAATATGTTAATTAACTGTGTGCTATAATCTTTTACTGAGGTTTTATATATGATGCATCCTACTTTACTTTACTTGTCATATATATTTCATGTAAATATTAATTGCTTATACATTAAGTAGACATTTATATTGTATTATAATTTTGTCTAATCTACAATAGTACTATATCTGTTTAAAATAACAGAAATATCGCTTATTCCTATTACAAATATTCTCCATATGATAATTCAATGTATGGAGCTCACATGTTCTAGATTGTCCAGGTATGAGTGATAATCTGATGGACTTAGGTTTATCCATTAGATTAGGAATGATTTCCATTCCATGGCTAGTGTGGATCTTAGTTTTAACATTTATTAATTTAAATTTGTTATTTCACAAAAACCTTTTTAGTATGCCTGACCAAAACATTACTTTATTGGTAAACACTCAAAATATAAAAGTGATAAATTCCTTTAAAAGCTCAAACATATACTTTATAGTTATCAGAGGAAAATGTTTAATAGTCACAATAAAACAAAAAATACATAGTCTAAATAAACTAACATGGATTTAACTTTATTATCTTTAAATACCAATGGCTTAAACAATCTTAGCAAGTGATCAAATCTACTGAAATATTTAAAACTGAACAAAGCACAAATTGTCTTCCTTCAAGAAACTCATTTCAAAACAAATGACAATTACAAATGGAATCCTAATGAATATATGATATTGGCACAATCCACTTATAAGACAAAAACAAAAGGGGTATCAATTTTATGGAAAACAAATGTGATTAACCCAGAAATCATTTATAAGTATGAAGATAAATAAGGCCTTATGCTATTAGTAATGGTTAAATATAATAACAGAGTATGGACCCTAGCCAACCTATAATGGTTCCCAGGCATTGGAACAGGAACTGTTAAAAAACACTTGGATTTCATTTCCAATAATTATAAAGGCAACTTAGTATTAGGAGGAGATTTTAACTGTATATTTGATATTTCTGAAACTACAAATAAAAGACTGCTGCATACATCTGCTGTATCAAAAGCTTTAAACAAGTGGTTAGAATCAGTTCATCTTGTAGATACTTTCAAATTTAAAGAAGATAAATCTTTGTTGTTTTCCCACCCAGATCACAGATTTGGTACCCAAACGAGAATAGATAAAATATTTGCTACCCATGACTTACACTCTAAAATCTTTAATTTCTCAATCACTACCTGCCCCTTTTCAGACCACAATTCATTGATACTAAAACTTCAAAATGGGTACAAACCATTAATCTTTAACTCCAAAATTCAAGCATATATAACAAAAATTCAAGAGTTCACTCCTTGGTTATTATCTGAATTACAGTTCTTCTTAGATATTAATTACACCACAGAGATAATGATATGGGACTCATGAAAAGCTTACATATATGGTAATACCCTAACTTGGTATAAAAAAAATCAGAGAATGGTATTCTTAATTATTAGATTTACAATCCGAACTTTTGTCAATAAAAGCTGAAAAAAATCCAAAATAATTTCTAATATGAAAAAGAAAGAAGAAGTATTAAACAATAAATACAATGAAATTCTAACACATACAACTAGTTTAGCTTTAGAAAACTAAAAAGTAATACCATGGCAATGTCTCCCAAATATCTACATAATTTATCCACAAGAAAGAAAAAATACAATCAAAAGCTAATAACAATAAAAGTATCTTCCATGAAAAGAAAGGGAAAAAATGTCTTGAATATAGGTGACATTCTTGATGTCTATAGCAAATTTTCTAAAAGAAAATATACATATTGATCAATTAAATCTAGATGAAAAATGTTCTAATATAAAAAAATACCAGAAAAATTAAAACTAGATCTGCAAGCACCCATATCCTACAAAGAAATTATAGATACAATAAAAAAGGGTAAAAATAATAAAGCTCCAGGTATAGATGGCATAATTATGGAAATATATAAACTTTTTCTTTCAAATATACTATCCCTCTTCCATAAACCTCTATTAGAAATTCAGCTTTAATACCACCCTCTTGGAGATATTCCTTAATCACACCAATCCTAGAGGAAAACAAATCCCCAAACCTCTGTACCTCATATAGACCTATATTATTATTAAATAATGACTATAAGATATTCATGACAATATTAACTAACAGAATGAAAATACCACTATTCAAAACAATAAATAATGATCAAACTAGATTTATATATCATAGACACACATGACAATATTAAAAGGATAATTTCTCTTATAGATTATGTTAATAAAAAACAAAGAAACACTCATAATTGGCTTAGATATAGAGAAAGCCTTGATTCCCTAAATTGGGACTATTTATTCAAAATCCTAATGCTATTTGAATTTCCTGTATCCTTTGTTCATCTGCTAAAGAATATATACACAAAAAAAGTAGTGTATGTCAAGTTTGGTCCTTTTACTTCTGAATCTATACATATAACAAAAAGAACTAAACAAGGATGTTCGATGTCACCGATTCTATTTGCTCTGGCTATTGAAATATTGGCAGGTTCAATTCATAACAATATAAAAATCAAAGGAATAGATATTTATGAACAATACAATTCTAAAATAATGTTATTTGCTGATGACATATTACTAACATTATCTAATACAAAGAGACATTAGAAGAATTAGATATATTAATTGACAAATTTCACATGACTTCAGGACTCCATTTCAATAAATCAAAATTAAAAATGTTATTTAAAAAAAAAAAAAAAAAAGAACTGCAGTCTACGCGGGATCACATCACAGGGAATCAAGAATCTACCTTAAAATATCTAGGAATTGAGTTATGCAAGGATAATAATGAATTAGTCTCAAAAACTACAATAATATCATCAATACAATGAAAATCTCTGTGGAAAAATAGAACAAAATAATATTAACTACAGTTAATAAAAATGGTTTTACTGCCCAAGATACTCTATATAGCCTTGGCAATACAACTGTTACCAGAAAGGAATATACTTAAAGAAATAAATGCATGCCTAATAAAATGTTTATGGTTTCCCAAAAGAAACAGAATACCTTTAATACATCATATCAGACCATGGAAACAGGTAGGATTAAACTTTCCTGATATATAAACATATATAAAAGCATTAATATCTAAAACAATCTCAGATTGGATACGTTCAAATTACTCTCTAAATTGGAAAGAATTACTAACTGTAATATTAATAAATTAATTTGATTTACAAAAAAAAATTAAAATATAATATAACATAACTAAACCCACTAAAAGTCATATGATTAATTATTACATTGACTCATTTAGGACAATTATTAATGCAAATATAGATTTAAAAATATGGTTTGATCTTTTAACACCATTTATAGTCACAAAAAACTTTCCACATAAAATATATGGATAAATGATTATTTCCTGGGAACATAAAGGATTTGTTTGTTGGCTCTAATGTATCAAAGAACTAAAAGTTTTGGATATGCATGTAATAAAAAACAACATACAAAATTCTACAACAGGACTGGCTAACTTTACAGAGTATTCTGTCATATTCAGAAGATTTAAGTAGAATAATTAACGATTTTTCATTTAAAAAAATACCTAAATTTACGCAATACATATATGAAATCATATATAATGACTTTGACATGGGAAACAGTATTTCAAAATTTTACAAAATATTGATAAACTATAAAACAACACCAAAAACCTTGTATTGAAAATATATAACAAAAGGACACTTAATACAATTAACTGAAAATATTAAAATAAATATCTTATTATTGATAAAATATACATCCTATACACAAAACTGGAAGGTTTTTAATTGGAAATGCTTGCACAGAACATTCTTAACTCCAGACAGACTCACTAAAATTAGTTCTTCCATAAAAGGAATATATTGGAGATGTGAACATGTACACAATGCAGATTGGAACCACATTTTCTGTGATTGTATTAAAAATAAGCCATTTTGGAATAGTATTAATAACTATCTACAAGCTTTATTTAATGAGTTGTTTTATTTAATTAAAGCTCTTGTATTATTAAATGTGAACAAAGGTCTTCATTTGAATAGGTCAAACATGTATCTAGTATGGAATATACTTACAATTTCAAGGAAGTGTATAACAAGAAGATGGAATACAAACAGAATACCAACTTTGGAAGACTTCTACAGCCTACTGAAGGTCACAGCATTATTGGAAATTAAAATTAAAGAACTAAGAATTTATCCAAAGCCATTTATCAACAACCCTTGGGGAAAAGTCTTATCATTGATTGACACTATACAATAATTGATCAGACACTCTGATAATGGATTAGACATACTTATAAAGTAACTGTATACATTAAGATCTGTTATAGTGTCAGACTAATGTAAATAGTGTACATAGTTATTTAAGATGTTATGTATAAATACTATGGAATTCATTCAAAAGTATTTGAAAATAAAAAAAAAATTGAGAAAAAAATGCTCATAATGGTATATTAGAAAAATAATATAATTTAAGTAAAAAATGGTCCTCCCACCCCTACAATTTTTCTTAAATAATGTTAGGTGACAGTATCCATCCTTATGTCACTGAGTTTCTATGTTAGTTTTTGTGTTTTATTACTTTAATATGCCTTTGTATTTATGCAGTGCTTTATTTGTATGTGCTGTGTCTTCTGATTTACTTGTTGCATTAAACAATTGCTGGGCAGATTCTACTTTGTGTGTGTGTGTGTGTGTGTGTGTGTGTGTGTGTGTGTGTGTGTGTGTGTGTGTGTGTGTGTGTATTATGACTTCTGGCTTAGACAGGCTATTTTATGTCACTATACTGACTGTTTTGCTTCATGTTTTCACTTTCTCTCTCTTCCTACACTGCTTCACTTTTTCTTCTTGGAGTCAGTTTGTGCATTAGTTTTTTGTTTTCACTTTATTTGTGTGTATTGTCTTGTTCTTGTTAAATAATGTACTCACACTTCAGGTTTTAGTGCTTTTATTACTGTTAATTGTGTTTACATTCTGATGCATTCCATTTGAGTCTTTTATTATTTTTTAATCAAGAATTTGTAATAAATTTGAGATAGGGAAGTATATTGATTTACAGGTTTGTTTTTAGAATATTTCTGTGTTTGACAGTGTTTCCCTGCCAGATGACTTTCAAAGATGGAAACATTTTGCTGTATTTGAAGCCCATAAGGGATCAGGAATCTATGAGTGAATGTGTGACAAAGGTGTCCTGCACCACCCCTTTTTCTGGGTATGGAACAGATTTGATGCACAGATACTTATCAGTTTGATTTGTCAATTTTTCTTGCCCATGTTTTAATCTTGTATACTGCAATTCATGCCACACACCCCACCACACTGAGGTGAGACATTAAGTGCCATGCATTTCTAACTCCTCAGATATACTCAGAACCAGAAATTACCATGCTGTGATTTTGATAGCCACATTTTATTATTTTTAAGGTGAACAGTATTAGATGCATGTGCTATCAAAGAAAATTGTCTACAATATTATGGAATGTACGTTTAGATGTCAAGGCCTTATGATCATTGAGGCCATGCTGATAGAGTTTGTCCATATGGATAGACAAGTGCGTACGTGTGTGTAGCTTTAGACATGGCAGGCTTCTTGATAAATGCTTACAATATGAATGTAAATTTGTATCTGATCAAATGGATATAATACTGATTAAGTAAAAGGAAATGCTGGTGAATATCACACACTTAAATGACTCAAGCATAGATCATAAAAAGGGGGTAACATTAGGCTGATTACTGAGATTTTCATATAAAATCTGTAACAGGCACTTCCTCGGGCAGCCATGCTGGTGTAGTGGTTAGCGTTGCTGCCTCACAGCAAGAGGTACTCCAGTTCGATCCTTGGCTGGGGTGCCTTCTGTGCAGAGTCTGCATGTCCTCCTGTGGTAGCATGGGTTTTCTCTGGGTGCTCTGGTTTCCTCCCAAAGACATGCTGTAGGTGGACTGGACACTCTAAATTGGCCCTAGACATGTGTGTGTGTGCCTTCTGTGGAAGGATGGGCACTGGGCTGGCAACTCTACTCCATAAAAATTCACTGCCAATCATGATCGGACAGGTGATCAACTGTGGCAACCCCTAACTGGGAAAAGCTGGAAGAAGCAGGCACTTCCTCATGAAACACATCTGTGGCATAAAGAATGCAGACTATCTGATAACCAGTATCCTTATTTTATAACATGGTAAACCACACCTTGGCTCTTAGCAAATGTTTTTGTTTCAAATATTGCTGAAATATGATGAAAATAGCCTTGGATCTTAATATAAACAAGTCAGCCTCCACAATAGCAACATGTGTCTCCCTTTTTGTGGCATAGTAGGAGGTTCAACTTATTGAGTATTGTAATCAGGGACTAGGTGTAGAGAATAAGTTTAATTCTGGCCTACCCATTGGAAAACTGGAAGATAGGATATTGTTACATTTTATACCCAGTAGGCACCCCAGTATCATCATCCTCTTCTTTATAACCTTGATCACCTCCGGCCTTGAGCCTCCTTATTGAACTCTGCAAGGAATACAATGCAAAGGAAAGCATTCAGAGACAATTCATAGAATAAATACTTGCACATTTCTCTATAAGCTACGTGTATTAGCAGCCACACATGCTGACAAGAAATCTACACATGTGACATGCATGACTGTGCTCCCCCATCTTATTAAGTCATGCATTTTTTGATACCTGCTCTCCTAATTCTTCAGTACCTACCTAAGTACTGTATGGAACAATCATTGCACAAATAGCACATTATCACTTGTGTGAGGGTAAATACTATTATTAATTTAGCACCTTTACTAAGTATATTGAGATTATTTCACATTCCATGTTTGAGAGTTTTGTGCTCAGTTTCTGTGCTATGTTTGTACTGTGATCTAAGTTTCATGATCATTAGTTGTAAAATGCATAATAAAATAACTGGACATTTATTAACCAATTAAAGCAAATAAATTTAGTTGTCTTTACAGTTAAGCAATGAAACTGCAAGATCCAATGTTCTGCCATTTTAGCAGCTGTGTTTATAATTCAGACAAACAGCATGGCACTAAAGATCAATAAAATGATAGATACTCAGCTATCAGCACTTTTTATCTGTATAAAATAAGATGTTCTAAGCAACCACATAATTTCTGGAACATCTGATCAGAGAAATGCAAACACATATCTGCTATTATGCCTTAGTGTTTCATGACTTGTAGCAATTAGCTCAGAAGACTAAAGCTCTGACTTGTCAGTGAGCTGTTTCCTCTTCCAAGGGTACTGGTATTGAATCTTTTCAACTTCATTTCACTGCTGTGCGACCTTGAGCAAGTCTGTTAACCAGGCAGTGCTCTGGCACAGTTAGAAATATTGATTTGATTCCTTTATGGTCTCTTGGACTGCTTGCCAAGTAACTACCTGTGGATATATATTCCTGAAATTACAGCTCCTTTCTAATGGCAAGCTAACCTTTAGATATATTTTCCAGACACCTCCTATGTATGACTGAGCTTTGGTACCATGCAAATTCAAGGGAGAAAAAAATGGCTTCTAGGCTCATGACATTGGCCCCTACTGCTGGTTTAGTACACAATCCTTTAATCAATGTCTGCAGTTTGCCTGATATTCATGTGATGAGTTTCTCTAAACAGTGTTTACAGTTCTTACAACATTCTCAGTTTCATTCTACAGAAAAAATGATATTATATAGCAGTTTTTCTTTTTTTTTTTTTTTGCTACTTAATTTTCTAGAGACAGCTACATTGCACAATCCCCTTTGTTGTCATGAACATTTTCAAAAGCACAGTAATAATCAGTAGTTATTTCTCATACTGTGAAGGATTAGAACAGCTGGAATTTGCATACTACCAGCTAAAGGGAAAGTTAATCTTTGGAAAGTAGTTAATGATTAATTTATTTTTTAACCATTTGGAAGCAAAATGACTCCATATCATTTGTGTCTGAAAAGACAGCAGTCCATTTTGATTCCAAGTAGAATCCTTACCAACAACTCTAGTCTATTTATGCTTCACAATGGTAAAAGAATGGAGTAGGATGCCAGAAACTCTTATCAGTGTTGGATTAGAATAGTTTTGATTTAGGTGTCTAACTGGTGGTCATCAGCTCCATGGGGACCTGTAGCCAGTAGCTCAGAATCTGCAACTGGAATGAGATAAAAAGTTAACTTTTGTGCTGAATATATCAATCACTAATAATTTATTTATTTATTATTTATTTATTTTATTTTACATTTGTTTACTGGGAAAGTCCAACTAGACACAAGTCCTTTTTCAGTGGAGGCCCGGCAAGAAATGCTCCACATATTACAAAGACAAGATTTGACATAGTACAATTTTGTAGTTACAGAAGAGTGCCATTTACATTTTCATATACAAGAAGTCATTTATGATATGAAAATTAAGTGATAACACAAGATAAAGAAAAATAGATAAGTTACACTGATTATAGGAAGACACCATTAAGCAGTCTGGCTATAGAATATCTATTCTGAGATATCATTAAACATTAAACATAGAGCAAATTATGTAGTGAAGGATGATGAGTGATGAAAAAGAGGCTATTTAAGATGAACAAAAATCAGGTTAACTACCTGACAGTATTGGGGGGAAGGTTATTATGAGTGAGCACACGTAAGATGGAGGTAATCTTTCTTAGAGAGTTACAATTGCAAGTCCAGTTCACTTGGAAGTGTGTTTTAGGCATTTCTTGAACTGGGTCAAGGTAGGGGTGGCTATTATATTTGTGGGCAGAGTGGTCCATTTTTTGGCTATATAGTTTAAATAGAGAGAAGCTCCTGCAGAGTTGATGGTTACAGTGACCTGTAGAAGATGTTTGTTATTGGAATGCAGAGCCCTAGTGCTGGAGTAAGGTTGTATTAGGTTTTGTGATGATGGGGTTTTCTTGGGGTATTTTGGGCTAGTATAAGTTGGTTATTGAGGAAGTTCTAGCCAGTTGAGTCTTTTTGGGCTGAGCAGTGGAGACTGAGATGTGAGCTATTAGAGGCAAACTTTGCTATTTTGTTATAGCAAACTTCAAGCTTAGATATGTCTGTTTTTTAAGGTTGGTGAGGATAGGGGAAGCGTATAGGAGCATGGACAGGAGGTGTGTTTGTGCTATTTTGACTTTAGTGCTGTTTGTGATGAATTGTTTGTTTCTGTATATTCACCCTAATTTTATGTGAACTTTCTTAACAGTGAGTGAAATGTGAGTATCAGACCTCATGTTGTGGTCTATCTTAACTCCAAGAAGTTTGGTGTGAGTGATAGGAAGGATAGTAGTGTTATTGTTAGATGTGATAGTAAATGTGAATGTATGAGTGTTGTGGGTGGTTGGAAGGAAGATGAGAAGTTTTGTTTTCTTAGGTTTAGTATTAGTTGAGAGTTATTGAGCCATTCTTCTACGGAGAAAAAGGAGGCCTGAGTTTTCACTTGTAGTTCTTGAAGAGAAGGTGAGGAACAGATTAGTGTAGAGTCATCAGCATATTTGATGACTGAAGCATGAATAGTTGAATTGTGGGGGGTGCTAGTAAATAATAATAATAAGAAACTATTTATTTTATTACTATGACTATTTGTACATGGGGAATGTGGGCTGAAGATGCTGGTGAGCTAGGGTGCTTTTTTTTATTTAAAAACTTATTTAGTTAAATAAATAAATAAGTAAATAAACAAATAAATAAGTACATGCTATGTGGTCACCTTACCTGAAGCAATTGCAGATTTTTGCTCCTTGCCTTCCCATGATTCATTGGGACAGGAATGAATAGAATGTGTGGGAATATTAAACAGGGGAGCATTGACAGTGGATTGTCACAGACTCTCATTTTGAAAGCTGTCGTGTGCTGCTGTTGCTTCTTCTTCTTCTTCTTCCTCTTCTTCTTTTTTCTTTTTTTAATCCAGCAGGAAACAGGACATGGGCATTGGGCTGAGGGCTAGATCAGCAGATGTTTGCACTTTGCTGTGAATGGCCAGCAACTGTGCATTTGTCTGAAAAGGAAGTTTTGGGCAGTGTGAGTATGGATTTGGTATGTCTTTTGCTGTGTCAGTTTTATGCTACACACTAAATAAACACACAACAGGAAGATAGCAAAGAAGATTAGTCAACAGAGCCATGGCATGAAAAATGTTTGAGAGTTGCTACATTTCCTTTGTAAATTTTTTACTAAGTGCTGATAGTGTGTTAGCATTACATTGGTCTGTGTATCTTAAAGAGGATGGAGATATTAATTTGACTAATTGCTTTTAAATAGGTAAAAGAATGCTGCTGTTACTTGAGTCTGAAGAAGCATCTGTTAGGTCATGAAAGCACTTACTCTGTTCTTATATTAAAGTTTTATAGTTTTTCATTTAGCCATGGTGATTCTGTTCAGTTTTTTCTTTTATGTATTTGTGCTTCTGTACCTTTTGACAGAATTGTCTCCAGTATCCGGTTTATATCTACATTGTTTGTTTTGTTTTGTATCCAGGGACTGGACATAGCAGAAGGTTTCACCATTGAGTTGGATTATAATCCTGGTTCCTTGAGCACCCAGATAGAGAGAATGAGTAAAGTACTGTGCACTAATACGAATCCTCTTTTAGATGTAATGGCTGAGGTGCATGAAAGCCAGATTGTAAAGGATGATACCATGTATTTGCTTTTTTTTAGCAGTACAGGGAGCTTGAGAACAAATTGTTTAAATATAAATGTCTCCAGTGGCAGAGGTTCCATTTGGAGGCATCACTGCACTATAGAGTAGTCCCAAGAGGTCTTAGGATTTTGAAGATGCTGACCTTTGGAGAAACTTTTCCTCATTTGTTGTGGCAGTGGCAAGTTTTGAACCTCAAAATCAGTTTTGATTACATGAAATTACTTGTTGAGTATTTTTTACCTCAAGAAAAGGCACCATTGAATGAAATTAAGAAGCTGCATTTTGAGATTGTTTCCGGGTTTTCAGTAGAGCTGATCGGAAACAAGTTCGATATTTTACATGACAGCATTGTGTCCTATGAGAGGAAGCTGCAAATGGCTAAAACTAAGAAGTTACAATGTGATTTGGCCGATTTTCACAATGGAGCTGTATTTTCTTGGCCGAGAGAGCGTGTTTTATCTGAAAAGGAATCTAATGACTTGGTAGCTGAGCCTCAGCATCAGGATGTATCTGTTGCTATGGTAAATGAGACTGTAAGCACACCATTGGCTGCTGTGCATTCTGGGCCAGTGGTGCCTAGTTCCCAGATAGTTACTACTACTACTTCTTTTGCATCAAGGGAGATCAATAATGCCACTGCGCTTCCTTTTTTACTGCAAGGGCTGCTGCCAATCAACAAGGAGAAGAGGCTGAGAAGCAGAGTGAGGAAAGGGAGAACTGTACAGTTACAAAGCATGGACATGACTTACATGGGTCTAAGAGCAAGGAACAAACCATGAGTAACATTGTGGTTAACATTTCTTCTTATAGTTTGACAATGGCGCAAACTTCTTTGCTGAACAAAGGCCTCTCTTTTGTTCCAGCTGGAAAATTGAACATGGTAGATCTTTTGTTAAATCTACAAATATTCACCAGGAATGTAGCTTGGAAATTAATGTTTCCTGGGTAGAATGAGAGACCTGATATGTTTAAAAAGCCAAGTGCTTTTAAACATAAGATTTACCCAGTTGTTCAGACTTTTGTCATTGTTTGTGAGAATGAAATAAGGAAAGAGTTTGAATGCAAGCATAGTATTGCTTACCATAATTTGATTACAGATTAGTACAGAGCTTTATGTGAACTGAAAAATTTGTCCTCACTAATGATAAGGCCAGCGGATAAAGTAGGGGGAGTCATGGTAATGGATAAGGAACTTTATTTTAAGCAGATGCAGAAATTGGTAAGAGACCCTTCCACTTATACTGTGCTTTCTAAAGCACTTGTGAATGGAGTAATGGAGAAAGTGTCTTTTCTGGTTCTTGACTTGTTAATGACTAACATCATCTCAGAGGATTTGTATAAGTATTTTACTGTTGAATATCCTGTGGTTCCTCTCTTGTATGGCCTTCCAAAGGTGCATAAGAATGTGGAATGCCCACCAATGAGACCGATTGTTTCCAGTATAGGGTAGGCTACTGAACCATTGTCTATTCACTTGGAGAAGACTTTGCAACTGGTATTAGAACAGACAAGGACAATTTTGAGAGATACCAATACTTTTTTGCAGGATTTGTATATTAATGTAAGGGGATCTGGACTTATTGGTGATTATGTTTTTGTTACTGTGAATGTAGAATCTCTGTTCACCGTTATCCCGAATAATTGGGTCACTGATAATATTAGGGTATTGTTGTTAACATGGAGATATATGTCCCCAGATAAAATTGATTTAGTTTGTATGCTATTAGAAATTATTCCTGAGAATAATGTTTTTGCTTTCAACAGTGATTTTTTTCTGCAGAAGGTTGGTGTGGCTATGGGCATGGCTTGTGCCAATAGCTGTGCCAACCTAGCATTATTACATTGGGAGGACAATGCTGTGTTTTGCAACAATGCGTTTTTTGATTATGTGATTTGGTACACTCATTTCGTGGATGACATATTTTTTATTTGTAATGGCCCAAGTGAATTGATCCCCCAAGTTCATTGATGACCTTTCTAAGACTACGACTTTTTTAAAGTTTATGTATAAATACTCTATAGATGAGATAGATTTTCTGGATGTTAATGTAAGAAAGTCTGAATTAGGGGATGTATATACTAGCTTATTTAGGAAAAAGAGTAGGAAGAATGCACTCCTACACAAGAGTAGCATGCATCCATGGCATGTTGCCAAGATTGTACTCAGAGTTCAGGTTTTGAGAATGATGTGGTTGCACAATGATGACATGCAACTTGGGGTAGAGCTAAAGACTGATTTCCTGAATAGCGGATATACTGAGAAAGGGTCGACCGTATTTCTCTGAGCAACCTCCCAGACAAGTATTTGAACATGAGTGTGCTAGTGCTGGAACGGTGAGGGTTTCTATGACTCATTAAAAAGAACTGGGGCATATTGGAAATGTGTTAGGAGGTTAAAAAGGTGATTAGTGAGAGGCCTAGGTTTTTGTTTATGAAAAATCTTTCACTAAAAAGACAGTTATGTTATAGGTCAGGACTGACATTCCCTGACTCAGAAAAACATGTTACATGCCCCTGCAGAAATTGCACTGCCTGTGAATATATTTATACAGATATGAGATTTAGACATTCACAGATGGGAGTAATGGTTGATTGTAAGTTTATGCAGACTGCAAAACTAGGAATGTGATTTATTTTAGTTTTTGTGAGGTCTGTTTTGTATTCTACATAGGTAATACTAATCAATCTTTGAAGGAACGTATCCCTGAACATGTTGGAGACACCAAGAACATTAAAGAGAGCAGTGTTTTAGCACGTCATGTCAGAGTTAGTGGGCTCCAGCACTGCTTTAAGTTTTTTGTGTTGGAAATTGTGAGAGAAAACATTAGAGGGGGTGAAATTAGGAATAAGACTGAGCTGTCTGAATTATGTTGGATTACATTTTTTAATGCAGTAAAGACACCAGGAATAAATTATATGGTATCTATTAAGCCATTGTTGCATGCATGGGCACTCCCCCATTGATTTATATATATATATTTATATATATATATATATATATATATATATATATATATATATATATATATATATTTTTTTTTTTATGTATGAAAATTTTTTGAGATGTATGGTTTTAAGCTGCTGCATTTCCTTTGTAAAATTTTTACTAAGTGCTGATAGTGTGTTAGCATTGTATTGGTCTGTGTATCTTTAAGAGGATGGAGTTCTTAATTAATTTGACTAATTAACTGCTTTTAAATAGAGAAAAGAATGCTGCTGTTACTTGAGTCTGAAGATGTGTCTGTTAGGTTGCAAAAACACTTACTCTGTTCTTATATTAAAGTTTTATACTTTTTCCTTAAGCCGTCGTGATTTTTTTATTTTATGTATTTGTGCTTCTGTACAGTTTGACAGAATTGTCTCTAGGATCTGGTTTTTATCTACATAACAAAGAAGATTAGCCACCAGAGGCATGGCATGCGTCACTTGTGTCCTTCTGCAGGAGCATTACTTAATCTGGATGAACAAAGTCTGGAAGCCAATTTACTCAGAATGCTGTAGAACAACCATCTAAAGGACCTCAAAACAAAAAATAAATAAATAAATAAAGTGAATAGGCACATGATTTTAGAGAGGGAGGTTTGGATGAAATTTATGGGTAATAATTACTTGTGAACTGTCATGATGTGTATAGGCAAATTTAGTTTTGAAATATGAATATATGATAACACTAGACAGAACTATGGCTTAGTCATACATATTTTATTCTATCATTTCTTTTACCACAGCCAGACATCCGAGATCCAGAAAACAAAGTAGTTGTCTTGATATGGGGACTGTCTGTGGATGAAATATGACTAACTGCTATATGTTGCTCAACTATTCTTGAGGTGGCTGTGCAGGATTATTGTGATTTCATTGAAACAAGCTGGAAACACAAACACTGCTGTGGAAGCTAATGTTTGTGTGTTAACCAAGATAAAACACATTATGCAGCCATCATCTTTTATCCAATCAGGTTCTAAAATATAGATGCAGGCAGCAAGGTGGCTATAAGTGTTAGGTGTGTGTGGGAGGGTGGCTGTGCATAACAGCCACTTACTCTCTTTGACATGTGTACAGTTTAACAATTTCACTTTACAGGACTAGTGTGCATATATGGGCAATGCACTGGAATATTTTCTTCTTACTGCCTTTGACTCCTATTTGTATGAACAAAGCTAAAACTGTTTATGGTTTCACAGAATGCCTGAAATCATTGAGAATTGCAGTCACTGCATAATGTCAATCATACTCAGATGAAAGGTGTAGCTGGCCTTAGGCACAAGCCATCTAGGGTGCCACTCTAGCAGGAGCAATTTCCAGTATGTATGTATGTATGTATGTATGCATATATGTATGTATGTATTTATTTATTTATAGGAAAGAAATGGCTTCTTTAAAATTCGTTGAATGAATAGAATGAAAATTGAAAAGTAAGACAAACGGTGAGAAAAAGGAAGAAAAAAGTAACCTGGATGGTGTAAGTAGACTAGGGTGTAGGTACCTGGTGTTTTGCGGAGGGGCTCCTGTGGAGCCCTTTTGCCTATGGCACCAATTGACCAAAGGCCTGTCCTGATGAGCAGTATATCCTATCTTGGAAATGATTAGATATATGCATCATTAAAAAGATGTGGTTCAAGACCAGTGAAAGCACTCCATCATTGGAGGGCTTCAATGTCTATCTCTTCTAGAGGCCCAGCACTTTAGAAGTAGGTAATAAAGGCAAAAGTGTTTCTGTATTCTTAAAAAAATTCACCTGTAAGCTTGTGAGATGAAGAAATAACTTGAGAACGTTCCATGTTCAACTTGCTATAAATATAACCTGTTATTACATTATATTTAACTACAGGACACCCTCTGTGTCCCTCTTGGCCCATACCTCCTAGCTAACCAGTATGGAGTCACAGTGTATTAAGCCAAACATATTCTGAAAGTAGATTTCAACTACCCCATCATCACCTGGGAGATTTGTACATCCTCAAACATGTATGTTCAGACTTTTCTGGACATCATTAATGCAAACTATCTGGACCAGTTAGTTCACACACCAACCAGGACAGATAAAATCCTAGACTTGTACCTTATCAATATGGGAGAGCTTTGTTCCCCACCTATGGTTACCTACTCCTTGGTCATATCAGACCACAAGTCAGTCAAAATCACCTTAAGACTTATGTTACAAACATCCCCCAATAACTCAGTATTGAGAGACTATGCAGACTGAGTCATAACCTGACTAAATTCAAAATAACTTTCTAACTTGACAATCCCACTGCTTATGTAGTGTCCATTACTGCCAAGTTTTATGCATATATAAATAATTGCATAGATGCATTTGTCCCCCTCAGAAACAAACGCAATGCAAAATTCAAAAATAAATTCAGTATGATGGAACCTTAATACAAACAGGCTCTATAATACAAAAAAAAGAAAAGAAAACACACTGTGCAAAAATAAACATAACCCCTAAAAAAGCCAAAAATGCTCTTGCCAGACTAAATAAGCAACTTACAAATCCTAGAAAAATCAGCCAAAGCCAGATAAGATGTAAAAATAGCCACCCAGGTGAAAGATAACCATAGAGCCTTGTTTAGCTATGTTAGAAGTCTTGGAAGCAATGATTATGACTTCACAGAGTGAATCATAAATTATATGACACTAAGACCTGAAGATATAGCCAATATGAACAAGTTCAGCTGAAACTTTACCTTCCACCTTTTCTCCCTAGTGATGTTCCCTGATCAAATAGCCACATCTTTGTTTCTCTTCAAATCTCCAAAACTAAGTTCTTAAGGCAGCCTGAAACATGAATTGTTAGGCCACACTCACAAGCTAGTCACCATTAACCTCAAAACAGGTTTTGTGCCAAATGAATGGAGGACAGAATCAGTAATTTCATTGCACAAAAATGGATCTATAACAGACCCAGGTAATTACAGAACCATAAGCATGATCAGCCTCACCTGCAAGGTTATGGAAAGGATCATTGTGGAACTAATAAATAGGGATATACGTGACATACAGACTCTCAAAAACTACACAGTTTGGGTTCATTAAGGACAGGTCCTTCCTAATTAGCCTGGCTGATTTTGCACAGGCATTCACCACCATTCCACACTCGGGGATTATAGATAAACTTTCCCAGCTAAACATGAAATACTGTTTAACTTGATGGATAGCAAACTGGCTCACAAACAAGCCACAGAAAATAATGGCAGGTAGCACTACTTCTTTCAAAAAGCTTGTCACTTGTGGAGTGCTATTGTGATGAGTTCTTCGGCCACTTTCCTTTAACATTTACTTAACAGACTGTAGCTGACCAGGATCACAGATGAATGCAGACTTGGTGTCATCATGAACTCCTTATGGGACACCATGGCCCTGCATGATGGCCTGTTTCAAATAAATGATTTGTTGCAAAATCATCGACTGAAATTAAATGCCAAGAAATGTATAATAGTATCTTTAGGCAAGCATAACTCCCACTGTAACTATCACATTGAACACCCTCTGAAAACTTACACTAGAGTTAGAGATTTGGGAAGCTATGTTGGCAATGAACAGTCCTTTGATCACCATGTATCCAATCCTATAAGGAAGTCCTTTTTCATTGCGTGGCTTATATTGGATAGTAATCGTTCAGATCCAGGGATGCATTTGTTCCTCTGTACTTAGCACTCATTAGGCTAATCTTGGATATAGAGCCCCTTTCCGCATGTACCAGTCCAAACACTTGTCACAGCTAGAATGACCACAATGTTTCCTCAATAAAAAAATATGTAATGATCTAAATGATGAAAAATACTCAGATCGCCTCAGTTATTTGCCCGTATGATAGTGATAGTCAACCTCTGCCTCAAATATTGAGCTTCTACAGATCCTGTTCAGTCAGACACATTCAACATTCAGATGTCTAATGGTGTTAGAAAGATCTCTTCAAGATACCTCATTCTCTGTTGTAAGATTAACAGAACATGCTGGAGGGAGAGGTATGTATCTCAAAGAATACCACGTTTATGGAACCAGCTTCCTCTCCATATGAAGGAGAGCACTTTCCTTACTCTTTTCAAATGTAACTTGGATGAATGGAAGAGTAACCACAGATTTAACCCTGGTTTAATACCAATGGCCCTCATAGATATGGGAAACATGTAAGTTCCCAACATATACTTGTGAGGCCCTTCTTTGGAGATTCGTATTTGTGTAGGCCGTCTATGGTGAGTCATATTTCAAAATGTTAGTGGTGATAGTTACCATTATTGTACAGGGCTAGGCTTCTTAAGATCCTCACAATTCAATAGCCTAGTAAGTCCCCATGGACCTATAAACAAGCCCAGCAATGTTCAGTTATGACATTCTGAATGCTCTTAGCCAGTGGTCGATAAAGAGTAGGTCCCCCTTAAAACGGACATATTTCCAACACTGGCAGTCTGAGCTTTACTAAGTTTGTATATCTGAAAACAAAAATAATGTATCACATTTGTTAGCTAGCGGAAAAAGAACCTAATAACATTTCATATCAAGTGTTGCAGAATTCCATGACAATGCTGTATGCAGTTGTGTATTGTGTTACAAATAGTGTACCTTGTTGTGAAGGTTTGTCTAAGCAATGATTGCATATCACTATTATCCAGTTTTGATTGATGCAGTAGCTGTTGTGGCAGCTCTAAATACTTTTTTTTTTGCAGCATTTTATATTCTGTGTTGTACTTTTCCTTCTTTTAACTGGGTCACAGTTGTAATGACCCTTGGATGCATTCTACTATCTTAAATAAAATTATTTGAATTTCTTATATTTGCAGTTCTGTAGTCCATAAATGAGTCATTCTAATGCAATGAAAAATGCAGCTGAGTTGAAAGCAATGCTCCCTAGGCATAAAATGTGCTAGAAATTAGAATCCAAAAACATATTCAGAGTATGTTGTGCACATCACTAGCCAAAAGACTTGTTTTGCCATCCTTGGCTCATCTCTCAGCATGCACAGCATGACTAGGGTAAGAGGTGTGAAGGAAAAGGCAATTTATTGTGTGTCAGCTTTGAACATTACACAACACTCTTCTGTTAGTCCAGCTGCTTTTGGGTTGGAGAGCATTAGTAAACAGTAGGCTGGCTTCTCCATTCAGCCGGAAAGAAACCCAGCAGAGAGTCCAGTTTGCAGCGATAATTAGTGTACAGATAAGGGGTTTTTTTGCATGGAATTTTGCTGCATTACACAAAATAATTCTAGGCTTGGCTGTAATGCCTTACTACCCTCTGCTTATTGTTCCCCAGGTGGAGACAATAATTCCAGTTCTCCAGTCAGCCATGAAATAGATCTTTGTCACTTTTAGTGAACATTTTAAAACAGACACTCAGATAGCACACAGCAAGTATTTTAGGTTTTGCTTTACTGCTTTTACTCTTTATTAACTATCTCATTTCATGGACTCATAATATCCGCTTTTTTAGCTATTTCCCTCAATTCATTAGTCACAATGATTATTTGTTGCATAGCATGATATACCTTAATTAGCAAACTAAACTTGCTTATTGAAAGGGTAGATCTGTTATTGTATCTTAAATCTCCCAATAATCAGACTCATAGGTTCATAGGTTCATAGGGTCGTAGATTCATAGCTTGATAACTTCATAGGTTCATAGGTTAACAATCCTGGGGGCCTTTTTTAAGCTTAGCCATGTTTCCCAAAAGTATCTACAAGTTTTGATACCCCAGGGGTATTTTAAAGGAATGCGGTAGCCCATTATGCTGAAAATTGACAAGGATCTTGTGCAGTCAAGCTGCATCAAGCTGAGCTAATTTATTATGAATAGAATTGCTAGAGAGTTAACATAAGCTAACATCACTTCCTACTCTTCAATATTCGATGAGCCCGGAGTTGTATACAGTAGTAATGAGAAGACAAAAATAAATACCTCCAAGCAGTAGGAGTGCTGGTGAAGTGGAAAACCTCCCTGTATCGTACCACACTGTTATTACATCAATATCTAATCACAGTCATTATTAATTGTAAATTACTCACTATAGATCTTATAAGTTCCCACTGGTAAATTCAAGTAGCTAAAAATGCCATTTTGAACAAAGTAGCTGATTTCACAATACCCTCCTTTGATTTTTTTTCCTTAGATATGCCCACCAGATTCAAGTTATATGTAAAAGTCAAACATTTCTTCAGTGGACAGGTTTGCAAAAAGTTAATTCCATGAATTTCTCAATGCAGCGAATATTAGCTAGATGTGCTCAATGGACCACCTCCATGGTCATTGGTCAGTTATAGTGCAATTCATGTAGCTGAGTTGATAATGAGCTTGCTTTGTTTACAAAGCCATGCTTGGGGTGATGTTCATAGTAAGGGATCTGTACAACTAGGTAATGTATGAAATTTTAAATCAGTGTCCCATGACTTGTTAGTTACAGTGGAGGCCAAAAGGAGGCACTGGACATTAAGTAAGGTTATTCTATTAAGCATGACCTCATATTCCTCATATGGAATGAATGTATATCTTTTGGGAGTAGAACCTCCTAATTCCAGGAAATGTTATATTACTGTGTTCTGACTGAGCTACTGTAATGAACAAGTGTGGGAGAGCATTAGAAAGTTCAGATTGCTAATAGGATAAATGTGCAATGAATGGCGTGAGAAGAGGGAGCCCTAATATACAATGATTTCTTTGGGAGGTAGTAGGTGTGTGATAAGGATGTCCTCAGTGCTATGAGTTTTGAGTGTGTTATGGTCATTGCTGCTATGTTCAGTGTATCCCATGCAAATTAACACAGAGCATCTTTTTATTTGTGCTTCATTTATCTTGTGAGGACACTTCTGGATGCCATTTTCCATGTATCGCTCAGTGCTGCACAGGTCAGCAATATTGTAAGCCACGGTTTAGTACAGTAGGACCAGCACTGTAAAATGCCACTTTAGTTTTCCTTGCATGGTGCATTTTTTGCTGCTCTATGGAAATGCAGCACATTACTGAACATTGTATATCCTTAGGCACTTGGTAGCTGGTGTGGCATTCTTCCAACATACCTGAACAATGCAGTGACATTGGCTGCCCTTGCTAAATTCCCCTCCCAGGACAATGTTCATGTTGAAAAATGCAACCAACATTGGGTCTAGAAAGCATTTCTGTCAGAAATATTGTAAACCATTTGCTCTTTCTTTCTGTCTGCAGCTAAGTTGCCTGGCATTATGACTGACATCTGTTGGAAGAGCTGACAAGTGCTAACTCAGTATCACATAGGCATCTCTCTTTAAGTTACTGATGACCTAGATCAACTAGTGAAAAAGGAGCTGGAGGAACCTATAAGGGAGGGTAGGAGTGAGTGTGTGATGCCAGCTTTCTCATCCTGAGTGGACAGAGGTGTCACAGTTCACTGCGATGTCAATGCCTGCTTGATAATAGGTGTATAACATACAGTCTATGGACCAGAGGTGTGCATTTAGCTTTGGTGGACACATGAAGATATACTCACACATAGAGCAGTGTAGTGCAACATTTTCAGTAGGTGCCATGGGAGGGGCTAGGTCATAAAAGTAGAAAACTATATTCCTACCTAGATTATGTGCTTATTTCTCAATTTTCAATATTTAAACATCTGTGGACATTGAAGAAGGGGGAGAAAAATTGTTCGATAAAGGAAAGAAGGGTCAAGATAACTGCAAAGACAGGAGGAGAAAAAAAGACAGAAAAAATGAGATAGGGCAGCAGTAAGGAATCATCTTTGTCTGTGTGCCTTATCTTAAGAGCAACGTACCAAAATAAGTATTATACAAAAATGCAGGAAAACAGATAGCAAATATGGTTAAATAATAACAAATAAAGTTAAAGATGACTAAGTGCAAAAGATGTTTCATGGTTCAGTGAAGATATTCTGAAAAGGTCTAATCACCTATAGAAAGAGTCCACCATGGTATGTTCCAGCATCTTCCATTGTAAGAAACATTACTGG
Source organism: Protopterus annectens (assembly GCF_019279795.1). NCBI lineage: Eukaryota > Metazoa > Chordata > Ceratodontiformes > Protopteridae > Protopterus > Protopterus annectens. Next base: position 1,615,279,106 of record NC_056741.1, read on the forward strand.
TCAAGTGTCAGATAAAAAGAGGTTTGTAACCTAAGGTTTGTACTCTGAATCAAGGAATCACAAGCTGCCCTGAGACAGATGAGCAAAGACATTAAAGAAGCAAGTAGGGAACAAACAACTATTTGGGAAAATAAGGGTTATTATGGGATTTATAGATTAGCAAGATAACTTTATAGGTTATCATTTGGTTAACAGAAAGTCAACACAAATGCTGCACTTCTGCTATAACATGACAATAGCACATTTCTGCACCATCTGTAATATGTGCAGTCCATAACCTTGAAGACCTAGATAATGGAAATTGTCAATATGAGCTGCGAAAAAGGACTTGGAAGTAGAATAAAATCCTCCAAACAACTGTATGAGCTCATATAAAGGACAACCCCAAAGCATGTTATAACTATGGCAGAAACCTTGAAAGGAATGGCAAGCAATGCACTTTGCTACTTCATGACAACAACACATACTCGACTTTACGACTTAGCTGATAAATTTATATTTAGTGTTAAGCTCTTCTGCCTCACCTTGCTTTCTCCCACATATAAGCATGCTCCCGGAAATGAATACTTGTAGCAAATCCTGAGGGCGTTCTCCAAGGTCCATGGGTATAGACAATGTGCCTGGTTGCTTTCTTGTTAGTGTAAAGCACAGCCTTGTTGCCACTTTACTGGATTTCTGACAAAGGTATGAAGACGAGCTGTCATTATCTCACTCCACAAGGGAGGAACCACCACTGACACTGGTAATTATGGACCAATAAGCCTAACCAGCTGTATCTGAAAAGCTTAACACTTATTAATAAGGCCTTCAGCAATCTGCTTTCTGCTTACCCAAACCAGACTGAGTTCTTTAAAGGAAGAGCCTGACTCCCAAACTAGCAGACATCTTTGAACAAGTCACCAATGAACTGGATGTAGGCAAATCAGCTGACTGTTTACCTCGAGCTGGCAAAGGCCTTTGACACCATACTGAATTTTTTCATTATCGACATGGTAATCAAATTAAATCCAAACTCCTATGCAATCCATTAGATAACAATCTGCTTACTGACAGAAGCCAGTTAGTGTAAGGGCAGACTCTCATTAAAAAGGGCCATTAATATTGCATCCCTCTGGGATCAGTCTTTGTGATACTTCTCTTCAGTATTTACTTCTGAAGAGGCTTCTGAGCTTCCAAAAAAAATAAGTTGCTTGTTTTTTGCTTATTTATACTATTTACTGCACTTTTTTGTCTGCCGCCTACTTTTATACTGTATTTATACATTGTGTACTAAACTACACTGTTGTACTGCAATTGTCTGCCATACTCTGCTTGATAAATTGAATTTTATTGCTGTTTTCACTGTTTACAAAGCTCTTTTTGCTATTTTCACTGTTTGTTAAGTATTTAATTGTATTTTGACTGTTTTAAAGCTATCTGCTCTTCTTCTGGTTTTTCCACATAGCAATATGTAAATAAATGACCTGTTAGCTGTTTAAAACACTCTTTAGAGCCTCCTTGATGATTTTCTGCTGTTCTAAATGTTTTTGTAGTCTTACTGTTATTTTTCTGCTGTGTTAAACATTCTCTAGTATTTCCTGTTGAAACTAGGGTGGCTAGTAGCCATAGCACAGTCCAGATACACGCCTGCTTCATCTGGGTTTGCTTGTAGTGGTTGTTTGTTCTGAGAATGTTTTCCAGGCCATCTTAGATTGGAAGTGACCTAACTGCACTTTAGTGAGAGGATTGTGCTGATTGGGTCCTGTCTGGTAAAGGGAGGTCAGTCTAGGGCTTGGAATAAGCATCCATATTAGTCCTTTTCAATCTTTTAAAGCTTTTTTTTCAAGTTTTTAGCTTCTTGTATTTAGGCCTTGCATTTGAGCAGGTGCTTGTTTGTGTGTCACACAGCACTGCACACTGTCGTGCAATTGTGCACTAAAGACAGACAGTTAAATTCCACAATTTTTCCCTTAGACACAACTGTAGCACACTAGTGTAGCCCTCATCCTTAGTGTTTAATAGTGAGACATACAGATGTTCCACTCACCACACTGGACAAAGAAAAGGTCACAGTCAGCTGTCTGTCCAGCACCAGTAATGTTGGTGTGTGAATGACCTGAGTCACTCACTGGATTATTATGTGAGACATGGTTGTTGTCTCTCTGATGTGTCCATCCATGTAGGTATATCCTCAGCCTTGAGCAGCATACTACCTCACCTAGAATGATGCCACAGTAAACTTAGCCTATCAGAACAAGAACAAAAAGGGTGCGCAAATGCGTGCAGCTTAAACCAAAAACTGCACACCCTGGAAGCACTTCTATCACTAGAAGATGTAGATATCTGTGCAGTCACAGAAACCTAATTCAAGGCCTCACCAAAGAAGGTTATACTAGAGATAAATTCACATCCCTTCACCTCCCTTAGACTGGACAACTCCATGGAGTTTATCCAAGTCCAGGCAAGGCCCCCATTTAAGTTATAGCCATTTATAGACCCCCCTCCATAGGTCATGATGCCTTGACTTTGTAAATTTATGCCCTGGAACATACTGTTCATTTCTCTGACAAGAGGAATGAAAGTTAAAACCTCAAAATCAGTCACTCACCAGCTGGCACTAACACCAGAACTCACAAAGAGTGCAATCAGACTAAAAAACTTCAAAGTAAGGCAAACTCCTAGGTGAAGGTAAGGTAATGTACTCCAATGCCCACCCCAAGAAGTGGAAGTGGTAAGCTTACACTTACACTATAATAACCCTGTACAATATAAAATATAAATAAATTTTCCTGCCCCTCTTAACTTATCACAAACCTTCATCCCCCCCTCCCCTTATAAACAGGCTAAAACATGAACTAGTATCACCACTAAGTGCCCTTTTCAGTCATAGCCTATCCACAAATGAACAGCTACAGTTATTCCCATCCACAAATGTGGCCTAGTAACAGATATCATGTGCAGTGTCAGAGGGAGGTCTCACACAGACCAACGACTGGTGTATTAGTCATGGTCTCAAACTGAATACAAAGAAATAAATAATCATTTGTATCAACTAGTAAGGAAGGCTTTCTATACTTGACACATGTAAGGAAACTCTATAGCTCAGCAGCAAAAGAGGTTATAACCTATCTGTACTTATCCAGCCCATAATTGAGTATAACCCCAGAGGTAACTAAGAAAAGAAGGTCAAGGGGCTCCATCATGTGCCTTAAACACAGACTAACTAAAATCCCTGTCACTATACTCTGTATTGTTAAGACATCTTAGGGACGAGACTTATGACTGGCGTACAGAGCAATCCAAGACCCAAACCTAATGAACTTACTGCATATCTGTAAATCAAATGGGACTAGGACTAACCTTTCCAGGGGCCTAAATATTGCCTGTGACTTAAATAGGACATGCTGGAGGGTCAGATTTATCTCCCAGTGATGGCCATGTCTTTGGAACAGGCTACCAATTCATGTGAAACAGAGCACCTCTATGACACTGTTCAACAGGAACCTTGACCTGTAATAATCAAGTAATATGTGTGTCAATGTCAATGTCTCAAGGTTGTCAAAAAAGCTTGTGGGTTACCAAGCAAAGCTATGACTATCAAACTGATTCCCCAGAAATACCAGATTCCCAGAACACATAAAAATACCTAACATCTGATCATGGCCTAGTGGGCCAATGCCACCTTAGGTAGTATTCTGTCCTTTGGCAAACATGGATACCCATGCACATACCACATAGATGACAGCCCTTTGAAAACTAACACAGTTGTTAGGGACCTGGTCACTTTTCATGACAAGAAGCTACCTTTTGACCACCACGTATCCACTATATTTAGTTTTTTATCTTTAGACATCTATAAAATAAACAACAGTCTAAATACCTGCTCAAAGGAATTAACTTCCACTGATCCTGTACCTCAAACACTGGTTGAAAGGAGATTAAATTGAGTAGTTATTTCATGTTGTGGGACACTGATATCCTGGGATCTTGAGGCTAAACTACAAATGATTTATCTGATGAACAGTGTAGTTTGAACCCATGAATCACATTACCCAAGTGTTGTGTCTGTATAAATTGATTAATACTTTTTGACATCTGTTCTTTATCCATCCATCCATCCACCCATCCATCGTTCCATCCAGAACCCCTTTTTCCATTTTTGGTCTGTTCTTTCATGTATTTATTTAATTCATTTTATTATCCAGTTAAGTGAACTGGTCCACAGATCATTTTCAGTCACAACTCAGGTCACCAGGATATAAAATTATACAGGCATATCACATGTAACACACAATTCTATAACTATCAGCACAGACTAAAAATAGGACACATTCTTCATCAACTTGAAATAAGTTATAACCTATTAAAACTGTTACAGCAATGCAAATGAGGGAGAGATGATATTACAAAACAACATATAGAAATATATTTGCATTTTAAGAAGAAATGTCAGTCACAGCTTTAAATGCATAAAGCATAAGTATGTCCCTTGAAGTGAGGTGCAGGAAGCTTGTAAAATATGTGCTACAATATCTCAAGTTATTCTGTGTTCTAGATTATTGAAGTTGTTTAAATTTACCCTCATGCTAGGATTTTTTAGATACTGTTCCAGTTAGCTGATGCAATTTGGATAAAGGCCACTGACTAATCACATTCCTTTTGTATCTCTAAGTGGGATAAATGGCTACTGATAGCTAGTGATTTTTTTTTAAATATGAGCAGTAGGTATCATTTAGCAGTACATGGTACAGGGTTTGATTCCAACCCCTGGTTATTGGCTAGATCTGTAATAGTCTGCTGATGATAGCCTAGTATTTACATATGAACCTCTTAACCTATAAAGGCTGATGCATGCAACAGAGTTGCTGCTCAGGCTTGGCTATTACTGGCAACCATTGTTTTCTTCAATGTAAGGCAGAGGTGCTGCCTCTAGTTGGCAAGGTAAATGTCGCACAATATTTTGTCTTCTGTGGTTTGAGTGAGAAATATTTAGGCCTGGAATTAGTACACAATGCAGTACCTCTCCTTTCTTCTTTTTATGGAAATATTTGCAATATTTCACAAGTGAACTTTTGTTAACTTCATATTTTCTTGACTTGAGTGTATGAGCATTACTTGTAAGTATCTCTGCTGTTCTGCACATAGTTTCATAGTTTCATACTATAGCACTATGCTATCTGCCCTGGGTCATTTGTAAGCCTAGCCATAGTGATGTGGCTTTTGCCACCCCATGAAATGGTACAAAAAATGTACAGAATAAATTTAGAATACTGTGCCTCTGTCTAGTAGTGACACAATGAAGGTCCCCTTATATAATAGAATTAGTTTACTGTGCCCCTATCTAGCAGTGACACAGATGTGACCCCTGGGGTAAACTTATGATTTCCCATCCACTCATCAAGATTTCTCTTGAAGAGAGTCAGTGAGGGGCTCTGCCTAATATGAACTGGGATCTTGTTCCAAAGCATGGGAAGCCTCTGGGTTATGAATCTATCCCTCCAGCATGTCCTATTCATACTTGTGCCGAGGTTTAAGTCTTTAGCTCTAATGGTCCTGATGGATTTGGATTTTTTGAGGTGGAGCATGTCCATCAGATCCTGATTGGACATGGCCTTGTACATCAGGCAGAAATCACCTCTGAGCAGGCGGTATGCTACTGAATAGAGCTGAAGTTTCTTTAGTCTGGCAGAATAAGACATATGTTGGAGACCCTTGATCCTCTTGGTGAGGAACTTTTGTGGTCTCTCTAGCTGTTGCAAATACCGGGTGAGGTACATACCAAATGGGGCATTGTACTCAATCATGGGTCTGATGAGGGAGGAGTACAGGGGTACAATGACATCCCTGGATCTGGATATGAATCCCTTCATGATGAGGTGTGCAAAGTAGAATGTCCCTAGGTCTCTGATTACTTTTTCCGTACTCAGTGGGTTGCTGTCTATGTGATAATTTGTGGGTACTTTGTTTTTCCCAAAGGGGATGACTAAACATTTTTTGGCATTTAGTTTAAGGCCGTGACTCCGGCACCAGTTGTCTGTTTCTGTGAGGCCTTTTTGTAGGATGTATGTGTCCACTGGTGTATTGACTATGGCACCTAGTTTGCAGTCATCTGCGAACTTTGTCAGCCACAGCCCTCCCATGTTTGCTTTAACATCTGAGAAATAAATGCCGAACAAGAGGGGTCCCAGGACAGATCCCTGTGGGACACCACTTGTGACTGGCTTTGAGTCTGACATTGCTCCAGCGATTTTAACTTTATGAGTTCTGTCCTTTAGCCAGTTTGAACCCATCTAGTGACATAAGGGTTTACGTTTAAGCTGTTGAGCTTATCTATGATGCTTGAGTGGGGTATTGTGTCGAAGGCCTTAGCCAAGTCCAGGTAGGCTGTATGGACTGTATGTCTCATCAATGGTTCTAGTGACTGTTTCCAAAGTCAACCAGGTTCAAAAGGCAGGATCTGCCCTTTACAAAGCCAAACTGGGTGGGGTCAAGTGTCTGTAGGTCCTCTATGTCTCTGTTTATGAGTTCCATAATGATTCTTTCCATAGCTTTGCAGACCAGGCTGGTTAAGCTTATGGGGCGATAGTTTCCAGGGTCTGTAGAGGCACTCCCTTTGTGGAGTGGGACCACTGTTGCTGTACGCCAGTGTTCAGGTACATATCTCGAAGTAAGTCTAAGGTTAAATAGCATTTTTATGTGTGAGTTTAGCTCCTCTTGGAGTTCACGTAACACGCAACCCAGGATACCGTCAGGTCCCATTGATGCTGTGTTTCTAGCTTTGTTTAGGGCGGTTCTCACTTGGACATCTGAGATGACAGGGAGATTACATTCAGCTGGGATAAGTATTTCTTCTTTTGGGGGTGAGGGAGGGGAGAAATTTGCACTGAACCTGTCAGCCAGAATGTTGGCAATATCTGTGGGTTCAGTGTACTTTTTGTTGTTGTGAACCAACTCTGAGCATATCTGAGGGTATCCGCCCAGGTTTTGAACATAGCTGAAGAAGGCTTTGTGGTTATCTTTAGTGTCCTTAGCGATTTTTCTCTCAAAGTTGGCCTTGGATGTTTTTATGAGAGAACATAGTTTTCTGCTAATGTTGATCAGAGATGTCTTCCCTTCATGGGATTTTGCTCTGACGTGCAGTAGCTTCCTTCTTTTGTTATACAATTTGTTAATGGCTAAGGTCCACCAGACAGGACACTTGCCTTTGGTGGAGAGGGACTTGGATTTATTTGGGATTGCATGATCCATGCATTCTTGGAGATGTCCATAGAAAGCATTTGTGAAGGATTCGGCATTGTGGGATGTGGTATCCTCTGGCACAGTAGGCTTAAAGGATACCATCTCAGTCTCAAGAAGAGTGAAGTCTGCTTTTGAAAAGTTTTTCACTGTGGTCTTTTGTGCTAGGGGTGGAGGTCGGATATGTATATCCAGGGTGATTAGCTTGTGGTCAGATCTCACAAGTGAGGGGTATACTTCCGGTGTGGAGCATTTTGTCCCCATGTTTGTGATGATCTGGTCTAGTATATTATCTCCCCTAGTGGGAGAGGTGACTAGTTGTTCCAGTGCATTTGAATTTATAAATTCCAGGAACTTTTGGGCTAGGGTATTAGGGCTAGAATAATGTACCCAATCTATGTTTGGGTAGTTGAAGTCTCCCAGTATGATGGTATTTTGTGATACATTCATATCCTCCAATGTTTTCAGGAAGGCTGAGTGGGGTTCTTGAGATTGGGAGGGTGGTCTGTAACATGCTACCAGTTGTATAGCAGTTTTGCCTATGGTTAGTTGCACCTGTATGGTCTCTGATGCTTCATGTGTTGCTACTAACCTGTAGGTGTGGGTGTCCTTGATGAATATGGGACACTCCCCCTCCTTTTGTGGTTCGGCCCGGGTTTTGGGGCCAAAAAGCATGATACGAGGTATAACCTGGTAGCACTGGGGTTCTCTCAGGAGCCTTGAACCAGGTTTCAGTTACTGCACAGATGTTGATGTTCTCCATGCTGAGGAGTGCATCAAGTGCCTGCATCTTGAGATTTAGACTTCTGGCGTTGAGCAGCATTACCCTTAGTTTTTTTCCATTTTTGTTTTCTAAGGAGGTGGGTTTGTCTTTTGAGCCTTGCCTAAAAAAGGCACTATGGGGGTGGCAAGAGCCTTAGCCAATATCTGGAAGCCCAGTGGTGACTTGCAAAACAGTGTGGCTTGTCCAACATGTCATCCCAGGCAGACAGACATTGGATCCCCTTAGAATGACACCAGTACTTGAGCCAATTATTAAAGCTGATCATCTTGTCTTTGTATTGTGGTATCATTCTTGGTGAGGGCAAGATGCTGCTCAGGGTCAGGGTCATACCAGCCTGGGCTACATAATCAGAGAGCTCCTCTATGTCTCTTTTCATGTAGTCCAGGGAGGTATGTCTCAGGTCATTCACACCAGCATGGACAATGACGGAGTCATATTTGTACTTGCTTTGGAGTGACTTGAGTGCGTGTGTTATGTGGCGGATCCTAGCTCCCAATAGACAGCTCACAGTCACCCTCTCCTTGTTCAGCCTGGTCAGCGGGACATCAGTGTGTCTGACTATAGAGTCACCTATTACTAGTGTATCAGGCATGGTGTTTGGCCTTAAGGGCTGTGATTGGTTGACACACTGATTTATTGAAGTATGTGTTGCATGTGTTTTGTTTTGAAGTGGTGGATTTTTGGATGTCTGCTTTGGGAGCCTCTGTTGTTTTGGTAGGAGTATCCAACTGGGTCTGTAATAGTAATGGTATGTATGTTTTTTGAGTTTTTGAGCTATGCTAAATACCTTTACAATAGTTTGTGATGTGTTTACACTTAATCTGCTAGCAGTCAGCCCTTTCAAAATTAATTTAATGGCTTTAAGCATTAGGCCACTATGGAGAATCACACCCAGGTTTCATCATCGTCAGCATCAATACCTATTTTTCCGATTTCATACCTGGGGTCAGGATGTCATGACAACTGTTGCCATCTCTCCCTATATTTAGTGCCATTCTCCTGCCTTCTTTGACACTCTTCCTCTCACACAACCCATCCACCTCTTTGCTGTACTCCTTTGATTTCTCTTGCCTTGTCGGTCCCAGATGTTTTTCACTAGATTGTCTTCTGCTTTTCTGCACATGCCTGAACCACCATAAATTGTTCTCTTTGACCTTTTCTGCAATTATAGCTATACTGGCTTCTGCTCTTTTGTCCTCATTTCTTAATTTTCTTTCTCTATCCCATAGTGCGCATTCTACCACCTGTCTCAGGCACTTCATCTCTATCACTTCTAGCTTCCTCAACTGCTCTACCTTTACTGCCTTGCTTTCTGTACCACACAGTAGTACTTGTTGTACCACTGTTTTTTACACTTTACTTTACAGCTTCTTACACTAACCCTGACACCCAGTGCCAGTTGGCTGCAGCCCCTCTGATTCTAGCTTTGAATTTCTCATTCAGACATCCCTTCTCCTGAACCACCACACCAAGGTACTTGAAGCAGTTATCCTATTCCACTGTTTTCCTTCTATCTCAATTCTCATCTTCTTCTGATTTTCCCCATTTGCTGCCATTACGACTGTCTTATGTGTACTCAAGTTTTATCCTGTGTGCCTTCAGTTTTGCATTCCATTCCCCTACGCTTTGCTGAAGTTCTTGTTCAAAGTCTGCCTGTAGTGCCCCATAGTCCACATACAGAGGTGCTCATATGGCAACATTGTTGTTCTATCTCCTCCAACCTGTTCAATAATATAGTCCATCACCGGTATGAGCAGCTTTGTTGGCTCAGAGATGAATCCCGATGCACATTCTCTCCCACTGGTCACCCCTCTTTGATACCAAACACTATTTGTACTTGAGTCATCAGGTTCTCACACATAACCTGCACAAATTCTACCAATGTTTCTGGGACTTTGAATCACCGCAGTACTGCCCAAATCAGCTTTCTTGGGACCTTGTCATATGCTTTCTCCAAGTCTAGGAATGCCCAGTTGGACTTTTACCACATCTCTGGCTTCTTCCAAACTATGTGCCTCACTACAAACAATGGGTCAGTTGTACTGCATCCTGATCTGAATCCAAGCTACTCATCTGTCATCTTACTTTCTACAAATCTGCGCATTCATTTATCAATCACGCAGCAAATCTGTTAGCCGTTACACATGCTATTTTGAGGTACTGCCATTCTTCTCCCACTTCACCTATTTCCTCTTCTTCTTCTTCTTGAGGTGCTAGAGCCCTGATTAATTTCCTGAACTGTTGTGCTTCTCTTAATGAATGTCTCTTTCTGAACTGGAAGTGTTTTAAAACTCAAATATTTCAGTGTTTAACAAGTTGGGAGGGTTTTCTTATATCTATTAAAAATATTTTTTGTTACTTTTCAGATTGTCAATATTATCTGTTGGGTTCTTGTTTGGGTGAGATTTTGTTTTAACATAAAATATGTGTGCATATGTAGACAATATATAGTTTTAATATAAGTGCCTATTTTATATTATTTTTATGAGTATTTTTTTTTAAGTAATAGACTCGTATTAGTGAGTTGCTGAGGCAGACCAATCAGATTGCATTTTGAATATCACATGGTAACGATGAATTATTTAAATAAGTTGTTTGCTTTAATATATTTCTTCTGAAGAAGTCCTGTAAACAGTGTGAACAAAAGTGTTTAACTTTGTATAATAAGACAAGGTGGTTTACATCCCTATTTTGCAGTTCTTTGTTGTTTGGAAGTTGTGTGTTCCCTCCAGTAAATTTTAGATTCTTCAACCTAGTCTGTTGACCTTAGAGCATCATCTGAGCAATGTTTGCAGCTGATTGTAGCAACCTGTGCTTTGTGCTGTGGGCTGTTTCACTGGGGATGACTTTGCAATTGTTAAATCTACTCTACTGCTATTTCCTTACTAAAAGGAAGTCTACCTGAGTTGCATGTTAGCCACTGTTGTATGTGACCCTGTGATTTTCTCTTATCCTGAACCATGAGTGGGTCACCATCAAGCCATTTGCAAGAAGAAGGTCTAACTGGCCTTTCCTTCTTTATTCCTGTTGCCCCCCCCCCCCCATGTGGACCCAGGCAGTCATCATATTCTGCTCTGTCTGTCCAGTTATGTGAATAATTCTGGTCACGAATTATCAACACCAATTCATGCTGTCCTACTTTATGTAAGTAGGCCCTGCAGTTGCTGTCTGAATACACTGTTTTCCTCACCATCACAACCCTGCTGTGGGGCATAGGCTGAGATTATGAATATTGATCTATCATTACACTGGAATCTGAGTGCTATGAGTCTGTCAATAACTTTGATGTCATCTGTGATGATAGGAGGTACTACCAGCCATGCCAGGAGAAGTAGGGCAGTGGATGTGTAATATATGCCACCACAGCTAGCTGGAATTTTGTGAAGAATTATATGTCATTTGTTTACAGGTGCTTGTGTTTAAAAATACATTTGTAAAGTTGCTTCTGTTAAAATGTATAAGCAATGTTTCCTTCTGGACAGAAAAGAAATGTACATGCATTATTGTAACTGTTTAAATGTACATATTTTAACAGCATATACTATAAGAAAAGAGATTAATCCACCTGACTTTGAAAAATATTCTTGAAATTAAATTACTTTATGGGTTAAGCCATAAAGATGTTATCCCACACTTTAGATGGGAGCCAGAGACACAATATCTGTACTAGAGAATAGTTTGTAATTCCTGTAGGTTGAGTGGAATGGTTTTATTGTTTTATGGCTTTCAGATGCTGCGACAAATCTTAGAAAAATTCCAGATATGTATGGTAGCACATAGGTGCTAAACCCTAGCCATGTCTAGTGTTGGTAATAGTGTGGGAACCAGAAGTCAGAAGACCACATGCATGTGATGTCATTCTATACAGAAATAATGTTTTAATATTAGAAGAGACTGAAGTCTCAGGGGCAGTCTGTTCTTGGAAACCTAACTAGAACTACCCTAACCCACATCATCTTGCCTTGCGGTAGTAAGTAACTTGACTAGGAAAAAGAAATTCTTTTAGTCAATCAGGAATAGATAGTGAAATTAGGCAAATACTGCCCCAGATTCTCAAAAGCTTGCACGGCGTGCATTAGTGTTAGATGACATATTGCCAATATGGCGGCGGAGCGATACAAGTACATGCACATCTGACATGCGTGAGCGCTGTAGCACTAGTGCTGCATGTCCCCAGCCCCTGTATGCAAATCACCCCATTTACAGTTGAAAACCATGCAAATGAGGTAAATTTGCCATCCAGGAAGCAGGAATTAGGCCATGCAGGACTAGCGTAATATGCAGAAGTGTACTTGGTTAGTAACTGAGTACGGTACTACAAACTGCAAAACAGAGCTATGACAGCTCAAAATAAAGGCTGCATAGCATTGAGGAAGCATGCCAATGGCCAAGTAGAAGGCCATTGGCATTGCAAACAATGCCAAATGTACAAAATACAACTTTTGTGATATGTCCGCCGATCACGTCCGTTGAAGCATAGGGCAGCGGCACGCAAATGGGACCGGTGGGGGAAATAACAAAATAAACCTAAAAACAACAGTCTAACTAAAATCAGTATTCCGCCATGCAAGTCAACGGCAGGCAAAAGACAACCTGGCCAGTGAGTAGTGGTTTCAAAGAGGGGAGGCACAGTGTGACACATGTAACTGTGCATTAGCAGGCAATTCTACGCAAATGAGGGGAAGGATATTGAATCCTGGTTTTCCCCAGCATGTGAAGCAGGTCCTAACAGTGTATGATTATGGAAAGCTGAGTGCAAGACTAGGATGTAGGTAACATCATGTGTGGGAGTGTCAGGCATACTGTGTGCGGATTGGAGCCCAGTGGCTCAGAGTTGCATCCAGCTTAGCACAGCAAAGCCAGGAGGTGTGTCTAAACCTGCACAGCATGTACAACACAGTGTAAGCGGGTGTGCGTGCCGCGCAATGGGATCTACAGGAAGATAAAGGAAGTGAACCCAGGAAATAGTAGCAGTGTGCACATTGCAGTAAACCGATTGCATGGTGCTCCCCCAGGATGAATCAGAAGGGCAATGGGAAGGGAAAGTAGGAGTAGGAAGTTAATCAAGGTGTACTGGGTTCGCTGCTAGGTGAAATGGATCAGAACCAGCCAATTACACAGGCAACAGACCAGCCCAGCCTAGAACGCCACTATAAAGTATGCAAACACCTAGTCCTCCGGTTTTTCCCACACCCTACACCACCGGTGTAAACAAGCGGGGAACTTTTAACACTCACAACAGCAAAATGTTAGGGGCTGCAATAGCTATTATACAACTTGTGGAAGAGGCTGAGGGTGGTGAGGATGGAAATGCTGCTGACTAACCCACAGTGAGGAGATGGAGAAGAGTGTACAGACCCAGGGTGACCTACCAAGGGCTACATGAGCTGGAAATAGTGGAGCACTATAGCATGGACAGGGACCTCCTACAGCAGATTGTTGAGCTGTGCCTTCCATGACTGACACACAGAACTAACAGAGGGGAACCCATCCCAGTGGAAACAAAGGTATGTGTAGACCTAGGAATACTAGCTACAAGTACCTTCCAAAGGCCAACTAGGGATATGATGGGGCTCTCACAGGCATCAGCATCCAGGGTACTCCACCAGTTCCTGGATGCCATGGCAGCACATGTCAGTGAGCACGTATATTTCCCCCTCACCCATGAGGCATTGACCAGCAGTATGCATCTCTTCCACCAAATAGTGGAATACCCTGAGGTAGTGGGTGCAATAGACTGCATGCACATATGCAGCAAAGCACCACTCGGTGAGCAGGGTAGGATTTACATCAACCACAACGGCTTCCCCTCAATCAACTGCCAGGTCATGTGCGATGCCCAGGGCATAATACTGAACATGTGTGCTGGCTGCCCTGGAAGTTATCATGATTCCCACATCTGGCATCTGACACAGCTGTACCAGAAATTTGCCAAAGGGGACATCCCACATGGTCACCTAGTGGGGGATGCTGGATATGCACTGGAGCCGTGACTGATGACATCCATCAGAAACGCACACTCACCTGAACAAGAACTCCATAATGAGGCACACACACAAACAAGAATCATAATAGAGTGTGTGTTTGGGATGCTCAAGTCATAGTTCTGGTGCCTGAACACATCCGGTGGAGCCTTGCAGTACTCACCAACTACATGTACCCAAATCATCCTTGTATGTGCCATGCTACACAATATGATCCTGCGGAAAGAGCTGCAGCAGGAGCAGCAAGGGGCAGGGCCATATAGCCCCCCACCAATGCCAAGTGACTCGGAGGACGAACAACCTGAGCCTGCCCCAGCAGGCAGAAGGAGGCATGCCCAGTATGCCCTGGCCCTGGCAAAGAGGCAACGCATAGCACATACATTAACATGGGAGGGACCCAAAGAATAGCACCTCTCTCTGACTCTCACATACAGTAAAAGGGATGCCAAACATTACACTACCTGTGCCTAACCATGCGTAGGCAGTGTACTACATGCATCTGATATAACCAGCTCTGCAGCACCACCTGCAATACTGGGACACCCACAGGATAAGGGACTCACACATGCCAGTCAGGAGGAGGGGTCACATACCCAGCAACAGTCACAGCCAGCAGAACAGGAGTAGACAAACACAAACAAATGCCGTACTATGGCATATGAATGAGGGGTATGGCTGAACCCCACCCAGAAGGCCAGGTAGTGGGGTGTCAGTTGTGACAGCTAGGAAGTCAGAAACCAATGTCTATGCAATCAAAAGATAAGAACAGAAGTACGGCATAGTAGTAGTAGTAGTAGTAGTAGTATGGCGTAGCCAGCATGATGGGTAAGACCACTGACAGAATCGGACTACAAGACATACCAGTACAGTCCTAGCCAATTTATACAACTGTCAGGTATGCCCCCAAAACCTCACATAGAAATACAGTAACAATCAGGTGCACCCACCCACTCCTGTATACAAACATAGAAATAGGCAGGTGTACCCCCCGCTATGAGGACATGTTGCAACAGTCAATGCCAAATGATCAGTGGATACCCTGCAGACACAGCATGCTACCTGTCAGTGTACAACACAAAGGTCAGCTGTGCAGTACAAACCACCGGACATGCTCCACACATGCATAACAGACTTTCTTACTAGGCATGCTCACACACTTAGAGTAATGAAGGCAATGTCAGTCATCAGCATACTGATAGGTCATACTGGGCATGCTCACACGCTTAAACACATGAAGGCCATGTATGCAAACAGCAGTGGAACCAACATATCCAGTGGTTGCAATAGTTACTGCAGACACATGTCAGAATGCACCACTCATGCCTTGCACACACAGTGGATAGGAATACAGACATATATGTAAGGACAACCCACCATAATACTCCAAAGTTAGATGGATATAGATGTGTGGAAGAGGGTGACCATGACAAGGAGCCATCCACGCCTGTCCCACTGAGCACACAGCTAAAGGGCCCCAAACACATCAGTTGCAGATGTCACACACTGCAGTTACTAGCGACCAGTACCTGTCAGCACCACAGACTATGTGGTCCACGTGCCAGCTGTGCAACATGGCTGTACAATTACATAGTCAGCTAGTTGCCCTAGACATGCACCTGTGACATATTACCCCATGTGTGGCCGCCTGTAGTGTGTCACTCCTACATGAATGGTGTATGGGCCATGCACACACTGACCACCCCATAGCAGTACCCTGACAAGCCTGCTGAGGTTATCCAATGTGTAATACACCACTGGGAGACTTGTAGGCCAGTAATCTCTGTGGCATGTCCCATAACTGCATACTGCTGTAGTGTGATAGACTAGTTAAGTAGGAGTTCTAACCTCAGACATGTTGAGTGTGTGTCATTGTTTGTGTGTGTGTCTGTCTCTCACTGACTGTGTAGAGAGAAATGCTTTTAGGTTACTCACACCCCTTACATTTCACATACCCAACTTTGGCAGGGCTGCTGATGTCACCCACCTAGAAATATTCCCCTGGGAGAGCTGTAGCCCAGTAATCTCCATAGCACATGCTGTAACTGTGTACTGCTGGAGTGTGATAATGTAGTTAGGTAACAGATCCAATGCCAGATGTGGCAACTGTGCATGTGTGAGTCTGTGTGTGCAAGTCTGTCACTGACTGTGTAGAGAGCAATGCTTTTTAGGCTACTCACAACCCTTATAAGTTGAATACCCTCCTTTGCCAAGGCTGTTGATGTCACACAACTTGAAGTACACCTCTGGGATGATTGTAGCTGAGTAATCTCCATAGCACATCTGTAACATTGTATGGCAATAGTGTGATTAAGGAGTTAGTTGGGAGTTCTAGCCCCAAACCTGCCAACTGTGTGTGTATGCATGCATGTCTGACTGTGTAGAGAGCAATGCTTTTAGGTAACACACACCCCGTACATTACACATACCAAACTATGGCAAGGCTGCTGATGTCACCCACCTAGAAATACTCACCTGGGAGAGCTGTATCTCAGTCATCTCCCTAGTGCATGCTGTAACTGCATATTGCTGTACTGTGAATTAGACACGTGGTTGGGTTATCCCCACACATGGCAGTCCTGGATGTATCGTGTGCATCACTGTTTGTGTAGGAAGCAATGCATTTTAGGCTAGTCTCTCACAGTCATTTCAAAGCCCTACTTTGGTAATCCTACTGACGTCAGTCAGTGTGAAATACACATATGGGCAAGAACTACCCCAGTAATATCTGTGGCACTTACTATAACTGCGTAGTACTGTAGTGTCATACACAAATTAGGTAGGGGTTCTACTCCCAAACATGACAGGTGTGTGAGTGTGTGTTTGTAGCCTGTATCCTGTGTACAGGTGGTTGTGACTGTGTGACACCTATGGCCAATGTGGAGCGGGTTTTGCATTTTTCTATATGGTGGTCATACTATATATCACAATGTCCACTGTACAGGGATAACACATGTGATATGGCTGAGAGGCCAGGGTGCAGAGCCATACCCAGACATGTGACATCAAGGTCAGGCAATCACAGTTAGCAACCCCGGTATTACCCAGAGAACACTCTCAACCCATGTGTCATACACACACATGCCAAGGTAACAGCCAATATGTGAGTAGTACACTGCACATTGGCCACCGATAGTAACTATGGAGTGACAGCCATGAGCCACAGAGGGCATGATACCCAGTCCATCTGTCCAATATGCACATATGTGTAGACCGTGCACCTCCCCCATGTTTTCCAATGGACAACTGCATCACCTGTGGTGCCATCACATGTGACCCACAATGGACATACCATGCCTGACAACATGCCCATATGGACAGATGCCACTGTCACCAAGGAATGCTGATAGCATGCACACCATGTAGATGCCGGGTAAAGATGCTGGTCATTACCAGCCCCCACCACAGGTGGGCAGGACTGGCACATCTGATGATAATCTGTGCTCACAACATGGGCTGAACTTCCTAGGTACAGTTCCACATGTCACTGTACATGCATGTGGGAGGTGTGCACATCCCTGATGCAGTCTATGTCATGGACAAAGGAACACAGACATGGCAAGTGATGCACAGCAATGCCCACACGCAGTAGTCACCCAGGTGACTGGATGGGGGATACAGTACCCACCCGTGTGGCCTAATGCCAAGAAACACCCATCGCCTAGTTGTGGACAGCCATCTGGCAAAGTTGAACACCACACACCTGTGCAGACATGCACACATGCATGTCAGTAGTGGCACCCTGTGTGTCTGTGTGTGTGTGTTGCATGCTGCAGATTTTTCACATCCAAACTCCCTACAACCCCCATGGGCATAACCTGACTACAGCCTGTAGGTGCCGCTATACCACATTTGGAGTAATGCTGCCATCACAGTGTTTGTGTGGATACGGCTAATGTACATGTCTCAATACCTCCATGTCAGTTCAATGTTGATGGGGAATCACCACCTGCAGGGTCATCTGCAGCTTGGGCAGTGTTGTGTCTGTGGCCACCCACAGAGCATTTAGCTGTCGACTGCTGAAGGTAGTGTGAGGATTGCAGTCAGTAGATGGAGAAAGCTGTGGTAGTCACAGACGTCATATCCCTCAAAGGACATATGTTGCAACAACCCTGTAACAACAGTAAATGTATGTGGTCATCACAGCAGCATGTCAATATTGGTCCTGCGTATGTGCTCCTAGTCACACTTCTGTCAACCTTTGTACATAGGTCGTGCATGAAGTGGTGCATATGTGCTGTACACCATACTTTGTGGCATCATATCTGAGAACAAGCCATGGATATATATGACTGCTACACATGTTATGTACAGTAGGGGTTACATTATATTACACTACCTGCACATTCTGAGAATGTTCATACAGTACTGAGCTCTGTGTATCTATGGTGAATGTCGACAGTGTGTGTAGTGTTGATATGTACCTTAGCCTGTGTACAGACTGGGGTAGATGACATTGTTCTAGCTCCCCTACTTGCAGATGTTACATGCTGCCCCACTGTATGGTACTGTAGGGGCATACATGTTTGTAGGGCCATAAATACATATGTCCCATACCACAGACACCCACCAGACCAAACTGTGTAGCAGGCCAGTATATGTAGGGAAGTCTGTGAGTGGCACATATGAGGATGGTGTCAAACACATAGTCCATATACTGTTCATACCATGCTAGCTAACCATATGTGGCTGTGGCTGTGTTCACAGTGGTTGTGGATATGCACTGTCACACAGGTGTATCCTACACTGTGCTGTGATATGCCTGTGGAGCCTGCTGTATATGCAGGTACATGTGTCTTCCCCCTTGAAAGGTGTAGGCCAGTGTTGAGCCTGTCTGTCTGCAGCCTGCACAGTGCATTGTGACATGCCTAGCAGCTGAGTGTAGCTACCCAGTGGGATGTCATGCGCAGATACTAGCCAGATGTCCCACTGCCGGACCTCCCCTAACAGTCATGTATGTCAGACAGGGCAGTGAGATGCAGTGCAGATGTACATTAATATCTATTGTGTAGTATGTGGCCATGGCACCCCTGTACCAGTGGTCTTACCGTTACAGGCCAGGCAGGGGTGTGTGAATGCATGACCTATGGTAGACATTATATACCTGTCGTCATGTGTTATACCCTTCTACATGGCCATCCGCATCCATATTGTCAGGCATGGTACACATGTGTAGCACTAAGGGCATATCTGTATACCTCTGGAATGTTCAGACTGTGTCAGGCCACCACTTATACTGGCCAATATCTCTGCTGCAGTCCACAGTGACATTACATGCTAGCAGCAGTACTGTACACTGATGCCCTTTGGATGTTGTTCAGTAACCAATGGCACACACGATATGAGCAGATGTGACCTGCCACACACACCATATCTGTGAAGACAAACCCAGTGACAGTAGCAATAGCCTACTAGTATACCTGCTAGAGATACCTGACATCCCCTGCAACTATGACATTGGGAACATATGGGCTGGGGTGGCCCGATATATGAATCCACATGTGTACTACACTCATTTAACACTGTCATGGCAACCACCCACTATTGATCCCGACATCTTGTGTGTGTGGTCCCATTACATCTCCTGTGTGATGGGCATCCATCCTGTGTGTGGGCAGCAGTGCTACCGACAGCATGTAGCAATACCCCATACAGGAGAAGTGGCACACTCAGGGCAGACACATATTTGTTGGAAGATCAGGATGTACAGAGAGACTGCGAGTGGAGTTATGTTATGCATTGTACAGTACTGGTGTTACAGGGTGTGGGTGCACATACTAGTTTGCCATGGAATGCAGTCCATCTGCATAGCACACAACTGTGGGCCTACCCTCATGCTGGCTGGTGCTCTGCCTATCAAGTCTTGTCTGTCCACCACACAGGTCTTGTGTCATATAATACACTGGCAGTGTGTGTGTTGCATGTTACCGGTATGTGGCTACATCCATGGCCACCCATACCAGCAATTCCCTGACTAAGGGTATGTTAAAGACTATCCTGTAACACCTGCACCTTGCATAGTGTATGGCAATAGTATTCCAGGTCTGTCCATCATCTACATACCAAGTTGTGCACATATGTCATGCTGTTGGTGGTTGATCCATAGTAGGCAGGTAGTATAACACACTGCCATGTCTGCCATCAGTCCACTGCCATTGTAACCCCCACACATATGGTGAGGCTGGGGCTATATATTTGTGGGCACCACCTACACAATACATGTGTGACCTCATGCACTGCAGAGCCCAGTGTATGTAACAGTGGTATATGGCCCTGTATAATTGAGTCCGGGGGGAGCACCAGAAAAGACCTAGGCTGCTACAAAATGTGGGGTTATCAGGGCTGAGCTGCCTTAAGGTATCTGGATGTACAGTACCACATACTTCACCTATATACACATTACTGTCATGGATCTAGGTACTGCAGGACTACTGCCTCCTGCCATATAAACTGTTCTGTGTGTTAGTGTGCATGTGACGGTGTCAGTTATGCCAAGTTATGTAGCAGTTATTACCCATGTGGTCATAAGATGTCCATACCAACTACTGTGTTTATACAGTGTGTAGATAGAGGCTGCTGAACTACACACCTGGAATACATACTGTTGATTGCTAGGTATCCTGTGGCCCAGTGTGTCTTTCCTATTGTACAATGTGAATGGCTTGGCCTGGACAGCAACAGCTGTGAACCTTTCCAACCTACTGCATGAGTGTAACTGGTCCACTGTAGCATCACTCCGTTGATATAGTTGTCAGTGTCTGAACAGCTATATGGCATGGCATGTAGAACTGTAATAGTACACAATGATAGGTTACCATGTCAGCAAACCTGTGGGTGTTGTTTCACCTATGACCTCTCTGTGGGTATATGTTACAGGCAATGATTGTCATTTGTATGGGTGGCATATACAGTGTCCAGTCATTCAGGGGTCAACTGTAGGCATAGTGGCTGTTCCATACTGTGTGCACCTACCGCTTATGTTTCATACTGTACATATAATTGTGTGTGATGTGTAGTCACATGTATATGTATATATATATATATATATATATATATATATATATATATATATATATATATATATATAAATCATGTTTATGTATACCTGTATCTGCATATCAGTGTCTGGATATCTGAAGCCTGGTAATGTTGATAGCATCCACATAATACATTCCGCATGGGAGCCAGGATGTATTGCATGATATGTTACAAATAACAGCCTGACATTATACAGATGGGATGTAGTACAGGTAACATTGTGTGCCCATGTTGCCACTGGCCCTGGTTATGGGATCACCAACACTTGGTAGTGTATTGCAGGGTGGATATGTTTGGCTGAGGGGATGCCTATTCATATGACCCGTATAGTGTGTGGTGCCTCTCAACCCCATTAACGTAACATGTAGCCTGTTATACTCCACTCCCCAACAGCTACATGTGCCTTGCAGTACCAGCACAACAGAGTTGCACCAATGGCTCAGTAGGCATCCCATTGAGGTCTGCCATGTGTGTATATGTGCATGTGTGCATATCTGTAGGGTACACCGGTCGAAGTCCACATAATCCTATTACAACACACATTGCCACACAGTAGTACAGATATTGTTGTTGCCAGCCATAGGTATGGCAATGCAATTAAACACCCTACTATGCCTGTGGCATGTGCATCGCATGCATATCCCTGTGGTACCACTGTTGTGATATGCAATGGGTTGTTTTTGCATCATGGCCACTGTGTGATTGTGAGTATGTCAGAGTATCTAGATGGGTTCTAGTGTGTACAATACCCAGTGGGGTATGTGAGTGCTGTGTACACTGTCTTTACACCATGGTACACCTGGTATATGGCCCACATACTATTCTCAGGTGGCCAATGTCACCATCACCCATACAGGTAACAGAAAACAGGATATAGCCCAGTTACCCATGTGCTGTGTGCAGCCTACCTGTAACTCATTGGACACATGGACTAGTTAGTTTTCAACAATACAACCAGGTGTCTAAGATGTGTGTCTACCCGTTATGTGTCAGTCAATGTGTATATGATTGTATGACACACTATGTATTCACCATATACAAACATTACATCCCCCATTACCATACTGTATGTGTCTGTTGATGGTCTGCATGTAGCACATGACCTGGTACACACCTCACCCTACAGATGGTGTCTTGTGTGCAATGACAGCCACACAGTTCAGTAGCACTACATACTCGGGCTGGGGTCTAGACACACTGTTGCCAAGTCAGAATGTGTGTATGTGGATGGGTTGACATAAGGGTGCAGATCATACCTGTACAGCAGGCCACCAGTCAAGTTTTCATGGCCAATAGCTGTTATACATACATGTGGCATGTGTGCAACTGCACACCACATATTTCACTGTCATGGTGTCACCACACTGACATACCCTTGTGGAATATGACTGCGGACCATCATCCTGCTGACACATGTATGCCTACAGCACAAATGGATGACAGTATGGGGATATCAATTTGTGTTACCAAAAGCTGGGATGCATCCTAGCTGCATGGCTCCACTACCTGACATGTATTCAGTACACATTGCCCCTGACTACATTCTACACTGCAGTACATTGCGGCACTCTATCACAGTCACTGTGTGCATCAGAACCATGTTAGCCTGTCCCTGCATTGATGCCAGGGATGGCAGGAATGTGGCACAGGTGTCATCATATGCACAGGGTGTGTGAATGTCATCCTAGCTGCATGGCTACATTACCTGACATGTATGCAGTACACCTTACCCCTGACTACATTCTACACTGCAGTACATTGCAGCACCTCATTACAGTCACCATGTGCATCAGTACCATGTTAGTCTGTCTCTGCATTGATTTTAGGGATGGCAGGGATGTGTCACAGGTATCATCATATGCACAGGGTGTGTGACTGTCATTCTAGCTGCTTGGCTACACTTCCTGAAATGTATGCAGTGCACATCACTCCTGACTACATTCTACACTGCAGTACATTGCAGCACTCTATCACAATCACTGTGTGCATCAGAACCATGTTAGCCTGTCCCTGCATCGATGTTAGGGATGGCAGGGATGTGGCACAGGTATCATCATATGCACAGGGTGTGTGAATGTCATCCTAGCTACATGGCTATACTACCTGACATGTATGCAGTACACATTACCCCGACTACATTCTACTCTGCGGTACATTGTGGCACCCCATTACATTCACCATATGCATCAGAACCATGTTAGCCTTGTCCCTGCATCGATTTTATGGATGGCAGGGATGTGGCACAGGTATCATCATATGCACAGGGTGTATTGCAGGTGTGCCAGAGGGTGAGGGTGGTCCAAACATGTCACCATGTGTGTGGGTGAGGGGTGTGGTTCCTTGATTGGGGCATGGTGATGTGGTGTTTGCAGGTATGGGAACACCCTAGGTGAGGTTGAGTAGTGTGTGGGTATGCATGCATACAGTTCTGCCATGTGGCTGCCCCACACGAGTAATGTTGGACAGCTGCAGACCATACCTGGCAGGGTGTGCAGTTCAGTGCTTCCAGCCATGGACACACCAACTGTGCCTGCCAGGGGTTTCATGGGCACATGCAGGTACAGACCTTGAGGTGCTACTTTGACCTGATGATGACATATGTCTGCTGGAACAATGTCCTGCCTGGGTCTGGCCAGGGCCACATGCACATGGCCTGCTGTGGTGTGGACAGCAGCCCCTGAGGTGAGCTGGGGTTGGTACTGCCACTATGGAAGTGGCTGTGCATCCTGGCATGTCTACTTTGACTGCCAGCTGCTGGTGTCTCTGGCCTACATCCATGCAGACGTCGCACCACTCCCACCACATGTTCTAGCACAGACATACCACAGTCGAAGAGGCCAACCATCTCTCCCCACTGTCTATCCATGACCTCATATATTCACAGAAGGCAACAGCGAGTTCATGGAAGTTGCCACTTACAGCTGCGAACGCAGACCTCTGCAGCCTCATGACCTCTCTGGAGTGCATTTCCATACATTCCTGTGCCTCCATTACAGCCTGAAACATGCTCATGGGGATAAAAGTTGTGGCTCCTCTGCCTGGGGCAGGATAACCTGTGGTCTTCCCATGAGCACCACGATAGATCTGCCGATGTGGTGGCCTTCCGGACATCCAGCTATGAAGACTGTGACCTGACACAGTTGCCATGGACACCACACTTTCCTGGCCATTGCCACCAAGCATTAACTGTCCCTCTGCTATGGCCATATGTGATGGGGTTTGTAGGGGTACTGTAACTGTGTGCTGGCTTGGGGTGGCTAGGATGGTGATGACACATGACTCAGTGTCGGCCTCTGACAACCCCAACTGTTCCTCACCTGTACCTTCATCATCATCAGTGTCTGTAGGGACACCTACCTCAGTATGTGAGCAGGAGGGACCCTGACCCACCTCACCACCTCTGGGGGAATAAATACACACATTAAGACCTGTACAGCAGTGCATAACAGTACACACACTCACATACACTCACACTGACAGCCACCTTACAACATGACCTTCCCTGCGTTTGCAGACAGTCCCACAGTCAATTACATATGTTCCCCTTCCTGCATGGCACTTGCTAATACACATGCATCACTACACCCAATTAACATATCATCCCTCCCCATGCCTACATGTGTGATTACCACACCTGACCTGTTACTTCATCGCCTCCTTGACCTGGATGGAATAGGTTGTACATGGCCTCACAGCTGTCACCCTGTATTACCCTGTGTATGGGCAGTAATGGTGTATGAGGCACCTATATGTTTGGGGCTGCTACATTCACTACATATGTCACACACCAGAGCCTCATACTACAGTCTTGCTCAGTCCGTGCCACATCTGCTACACAAGCGACCCATCATGCGGATGACAGTACTACCTGGATACACTCACTGATGTGCTGTGGTAATTCCCCATTGCATTTGTAGTGCTGCATATGTGGGTAGTCAGTTACCTATCTGCTGCTCGCAATATGATGTGTATACCTGGTATGTCCTGCACCTCCCAATGCACACTCCATGCTGCAGACCTTGTTATGCTATCAGCTGTCCTGTGTTCACATACCTGACAGGTTGTCCTGGTGTCCCATGTCTCACTCCATGTACGGGACAGTACCACCATGTGGTCAATTCCACTATCGCCTGTGCATACATGGACTCACACACACACACACACACACACACACACACACACACACACACACACACACATATCTGACATGCATCATCCACACTCCAGTAGATTGCACCTACGAACACAACCAAGTCACACGCACACACACCCCACACTCCTACATGTGGAGATGCGCATTTGTACACACAGTCATCTCATTAGCCTTCTGTCAACATGCATTACACATGGAACTCAACAGCATGCAGAGCAACTATAGTGACATCATGCTAGTGGCAGTATACATGTATGTGAGGCATGGGCTTTGTTGGTAGGTGATGGCCACTTCCCGTGTTCACACTGCATCCATGTACAAAGTGTTACTGTGGCCTGTTCTGCACCCTGCCTTGTACTGTGCACCATACCTCTCAGGTGTAGAAACTATTGATGCATCTGTAGTACTGTGTCAGTTATGTCAGCTCCAATAATCACAGCCCCTATGTGTTGTAGCAACTCATACCTGGGTCTACATACATGGTCTCTACTGTGATGCAGTGCATTTCTCAGCAACAAAACATGAACATGTACAGCATGCAGTATGGGTAGGTGTGTTAGACGTGTGCATGAGGGATAGCCTGTAGCTATTACATGCCCAGTTAATCATCATGCATGAACAAGAACCATACTTACCGGCTATGGGCTGCTGCTGTGGTTGTATCCTGGAAAGACCTACATAGGAGTGTGAGAAAGCTGATGTTAGTAGCCACAGCTGTGGCATTTATAACAGGTGAGTGTAGCATTATGTTACATCAACAGTAGAATTACACAATATTACAGCTTCTACACAACAGTTTATTACTACTACACAGCAGCAGACAAAGTATATGACATCTCAGTTCTGCATGATGTACCTGTACAGCTGCAGATGCATACACAAGAGTGGTGTACCGATGTGCCCTGGGGCCTTACCTGCACACTCCTCAGCTGGTGTGTCATTGGTACCCACCTCCAAGATGTGTCCTGCCAGGTGTTGATGTTGCGGACAGCCAGGTGCCACTAGGCTGCTGAGGAGCTCCTACACATGGGTGAGGGGTGGATGGGTGGGTTGCCCCCCATTGCAAGGTGGTTCCCCCCTTACACCGACGTACATGGCGAAGCAGGTCGGTACAATGATGCCAGACCTGCTCATAGCTACGGTTATGCAGTCCGACATCATGACCCTGTGGACTAACTCGTTCCACAAAGCGGTGCTCTCCTGCTGGTTGTGGGCTGTTCAGCCAAAAAGAAATATGTAGTGCTGTATCAGGTGGTCGATGATGATAGCCGTTTCTGCGGCACTGTATGTGGGAAGGCGACAATACAACATGATTCCTGGAAGGCATAAAGATGGAAACAGGTATGAGCCACCCATACAGCAGGGTTACCATAGTTCTTAATACACATATATGTCTCCCCTCACCATATCAGCTACAACAACACGTTTACAGACTGCAATTGTTATGTCAGCTGCTTACCTACCATTGGGACATATGTTGTATTATACCAAGCTTTGTGCTATGTGTATGTGCCACGCTTTGTGCTATGTGTTTATAGCCATGCTCCATGTGGGAACACTTATCTTTGCTGGCCTGTTAGAGACTATTGCACCTGCATGCCATTGACAGTGCCACTATATATATATGTGTATAAATATACATCTATGTACATATATGTGTAGATATATGTTGTACGTTGTCGATTTACCTATGTCTACATGAGTGTCTGTATCTGTACACATACACGTCAAATTCCATATCACACAGATATGTGGAGTGCATGCATACATCCAGTCTGCATTCTGTAACCGTCTTTCATTCACAGCTGCACTGTTCTGCCTTGCTGCAACACAGACAGGAGTCACATGTGAACACAGCCTAACATTAGGGTGGTAACTATGGTGTGAGATTGCTGGTACACGTATTACACACCTATGGCATTTGTGTATGCTACATTACACATTCACATGACTGTCCTGCAAGTGCTGTGCATTGACACACATGCGTCTGTCATGATGGCAGTACATCCACTAACAGCTATTCTCCACACTAACATAACATACACAGATAATATGGCTGACATCTTTGTCATTCATTGTTGATCTGCACAGTTGGCGGGTATGTCCCATGGCTTACAGGTACAGACAGTATTGTCCAGAGCAGTTGTTCAGTGGGACATCATTACAGGAACAACTACAGATGGAACATATCAAACATTCTACGTCATACATCCTATTAATCTATATCACATCCCACATTAAATTACATACAGTTTTATTTTACATACCTTTTAGTGATTGGACAGATGTGACACCTTCCCGGTTGTGGCCTGTAGTACTGTGTTCCCCACCGTGTAAGTTTTGTGGTATACATTTGTTTTCAATTTCCTTTTTTTGTTGGTTGGTTTCCTCTTCTTTTTTTTTTTTCTTTTTTATTTCTCTTTCTCTTTTTCTCTCTCTCCCTCTCTCCCTCTCCAGTAGAGTGAATGAGTTGGTTTGAATGGATTACAGCATGGCTATTGCAGGTGATGCACATGATCAGGTGATGTGCTCTGCACCAATTAGTGTGCAACAGTTGCTGACTGCGTGCAGCCTGCTGTGTAGTGATTCTGTTAACCATTGTCATGGAAATCCAGTACTATAAAATGCTTACTCGCAGTGTTACAGATGGCAGGTTATGGTACCT
The DNA here is from genome assembly GCF_019279795.1 of Protopterus annectens. Taxonomy (NCBI): domain Eukaryota; kingdom Metazoa; phylum Chordata; order Ceratodontiformes; family Protopteridae; genus Protopterus; species Protopterus annectens. The sequence goes on from NC_056741.1 coordinate 1,615,306,942, forward strand.
ACTACAGCGGGGCTTGCAGACACAGGACAACTACGCAATCTTAGGTTGTTCCAGACCTACAGATAGAGTGAGTGGTGTTGTTACGTGCTTTGTATATTGCTGGTCTTGCAGTGTTTGCATGTACATAGTAGTTTAGGATGGAATGCAGTCTGTCTGCATAGCTCTCAACAGTGGGCCTATACACATGATGGCCAGTGGATTGTCTGTTTCCTTTTGCCTGTGCACCACACAGGGCTTGTCCTAGATATATCTCCGGCAATCTGTCTGTTGCATGCTATCAGTACATGGCTACTTCCTGTTCTGTTCCTGATGTGTTATTCCTGCATAAGGGTATGTTCCATTGAATCCTGTAACACCAACAATGTGCAGAGTGTAACAGCAATATTACGGGTATGGCCATGTGTTCCTCCCTCCGTCCTCCACATATATGGCTGGCTTTGTCCTGCTGTGATACGGTTAGGGGTTGTTCAGTACTGGCCTATCATAATATACTGCTGGCATTCCTGCTATCATCCCAGTCATATTGTGGATGCCCATGACATTTGTTGGTCAGGACCCATACATGTGACAGATGCATAGACATTATCACAGGTAATAAATGTCCCCTTAGGCCTTGACTACTGGGTGTAACTGGCGGCTGCTGAACTACATCTGTTATTGTTTATTGTTACCTATCTTGATGGCAAATCCTTTGGCCACAGTTGTACAAATTGATGGGCCTGTCCTGGACAGCATAGTATGTTATATATCCACACTGTCTGTATCTACTTTTCTGTGTGAGCCTTACATTCCTCACTGATTATATAAGTGCAGATCTATATGCTGTCGGTAATGGCATACATTATTGTAAAAGGCACCATTACAAGTTGTCTGTGTATACATATCTGTGTGTCATCTCATGTCCTATGAATAGTGAGTGGGCTATGGGTAATTCTGTACTCCTGTTCAAGTGTAAATGTCATTTAGTAGGTTATACAGCAAAACGATTATGTTATACCGATTTCACACGGGAAATAGAATGTGCTGCAGTGGGACCCGAACAGATAATGTGTGTGCAATAGGCAGATACTCTGCCCACTACACTATTGCAGCTCTGCTTAGGTTGCATATTCCTACCTTAATGTCATACACATGCTCCCTTTCCCTGGCCTCCGAGCTCCATGTACTCAGCATCCATTCATTCTGCAGTTGCTAGGCCTACCATAACACACCTCCACACATTTCCCTTTCTGCACGTCTTGGTATTCCTCCATATTACTGTCTCGATGCAACCTTCTGCAAGCTCTTCATCAGTTTAGTCCACCTCCGATACTGGTGGGAACATTATTGTGACCCATAACGTCTGGTGCATCCCGGCAGGGCAGACCTGTTGTGTCACGAGTACACTTTGCTGGTCTACACTGTTTATCCCACTGGTAGCATCCTGCCAGGGTTTTCAGATGCAGTGGTTTGCTCACACACCAGACCAGCCTCATCTCCCACTTCCACGGATGAAACATGCCCCCACACAGTGGTCCATTTTCCATTCCTCTCTTCAGTATTATATGAGACTACTGTGCTCACAGTATGCATGGACAGATACTGTTTATTGGTACTCATAGACTGCTCGAAATACTGTAACTGAGCACTGTGCACATGTTTACTGGTATTAATATATATACTTACATACATTTCCTATACTGTTGACTGACTGTGCTGGATGATATGTTTGTGATAGCAGCTGATTGTATATCTGTCATGCCTTCATGGTAACTAACTTGGACTATAGTGTGCAGGGGGGGACCTGGGAGTGCTGATTATATTGTTACTGGCCACGATGATGGCTGTGGGCTACAGCGTGCCTAAGGCACTGTGGGGAAGTGTAGGCGGGTATGCGCTGGTGTGCGCTAGGCTTGGACTTGCTGACCTCTGGTTAAGGCATCTTACACTGGGTTGGCCTACACATTGTTTAACCAGTGTGGGCATTGCTTACCACTGCCCACACAGGCATACTCCCACTTGCTGCCACATACCCCCACGCCACTTCATGTACATATCTCGTTATTATACATGCTTACGTCAGGTGTACATGTCAGGTATGACTGTTCACGAAGGTCAGTGTAAGGTTAAGTGGAATTCCAGTTTAGCATTTCTGGTTAGGCTACACTCAGGTATTCTGGTTAGGTTTAGTTATGCCATACCTGTGTTGCAGAGTAGATGTGAATAGTGGAGGTGTAGGCGGGTAGATGGAGGGGGGACATTTTAACTGTATAGTAGGCCATTCGACTGATTGTGGGGGAGCAGTAGTGCAGATTTACAGGGTGTTGGGATATGTATGTGAGGCAGGACAGGAGGTGTCAGTGTCAGTAGTTGGTGTAGGGGTCTGGAGTGTTGGGGGGTGGTGGACTTCGCAAGGTGGTGATCCAAGTGTGCTTGGGTTTTCCCTTCATGTATTATTTACATCGGTAGTCTGGGACAGCTGCGGTAATACACCTGGTTTGGGGATTCCAGATTCTGCCAATATAGTTGTGTGGAGGATGTCACCTACCTGTGACTGTGAACATTACTATGAATGTAACAGGGTCGATAGGTAAGTGGTGTTACTGGGCCACACAGAGGGGTTGATAGTAGTGACATCAGGGATGTGCAGGATGGCTCATGGGAAGGTCCACAGCTGGCCATTTCTTCTACAATGACAGCTGTGTATATACCCTGCATTTGGGGGTAGGTCTGGACAATCACACCCCTGGGTGGGGGTGAGGACAGCATATCATACCTTGTGATGCCAATTAGTTTGGTTTACATGCCTACAGTGAGGTGTTATGACCATGTGTTCTTTGGTGTTGTTTAGTGGGTTTGCAACAACACATCTGGTTATACCATCCTTTGCCATGTAAATAAGACTTTGCTGCAGTGGGACTCGTATCGGGCATGGCTGCTCATTAGGCATTGGCTCTGTCCAATGCACACTATTGCTTACATCCCTGGGGCGGTCCACAAAGAACCGCTCCAGCCAACACCTGCACAGCTAGGCCAATAATGTCATACCCATAGTTCCCAGACTGCACTTCCTCTTCAGCAGTCTTCCTTATTCCAGGTGCAGGTTGGGTCCTGACACACCACTACACACTGCCCACTCTCCACTTCTTGGGACCCATCACATACGTTGTCTCACCCCATGGGTCATCAGGCTTCCCCAACCTCGTAGTCCAGGAACATGCATGCCCTGCCGTAGATTATCCATGTAATGAATGGAAGCCCGAATAGCCATAAAATTTTTGACTTGTCCTGCAAGGGACATTCTTGTCTTTGTTTCAAGATTAGACTTGGTGGGTCTCTCCCACTGGTAGTATCCTGTCTGTAGTCTGGGAAGCAGTGGTTTGTTTACTTGTATTGTGTCTTTCTATGTTTCATCTGGCTAGCTGAGGGGGGGTTGATGCTACATTTTACACGTTTGTTGATTGGGCCCCTTACCCCCATTGGCACGGCCTGTGAACACATGTAATTCTTAACTGCTGTATCATATCCTAGCTCCACATATATATATATATATATATATATATATATATATATATATATATATATATATATATATATATGTATATACATATGTATATTTACACACACACACACAGACACACACACATATATATATATATATATATATATATATATCTACATATATATATATATATATATATATATATGTATATATATATATATATATAGTGATATATATATATATATATATATATATATATATATATATATATATATATATATATATATATATATATATATATATATATATATATATATATATATATATATATATATATATATATATATATATATATTGCTGTACATATATATCTAATGAAATATGGGTGCATGGATGTCTGCAGAGGTATATATCTATATGTGGGTATTTAAATATATATATGTCTGTCTATGTATGTATACATTTGTACCGCAGAGAGGGAGAGGTATATCTCCATGTAGTTATGGGTATATATACAGACACATACCTCTACATATTTACATCTACATCTGGTTATACCATTCTTTGCCATGTAAAATAGACTGTGTTGCAGTGGGACCCGTAGCGGGGAGTGTCTGCCTATTGGGTGGCAGCTCTGCCCAATGAACACTATTGCTTACATCCCTGGGGCGGTCCGAATAGACCCACTCCAGCAAACACTGGCATGCCTAGACCCATAATTACATATCCATAGTTCCCCCACCAGCACCTCCTTTACAGCACTCATCCTAACTCTGGGTGCAGGTCAGGTCTAAACACATCACTACACACTGCCCACTCTCCACTTCACGGGACCCATCTCATACGTTGTCTCGACCCATGGGTCATCAGGCTTTTCCACCCTTGTAGCCTGTGTAGGCATAGTTTACCACCACTCCCGCAAGGTTAAACCCGCTTATTGTTGCTTACAAGTGCCTACTCCCACTTACCCCTGTACTAATTTCTTTAAAAGAAAAGAAAAAAGGGTTTATTGGAAAGTTGTCAAAAAGGGGCACAAAGAGGGCAAGACAGTAGGAGAAATAGCTAGGCATGTGCAGGAAAGGTCCACAGCTGCCCATTTCTTCTACAGTAACAGCTGTACCTATCCAGTGAATCTGGAGGTTGATTTGGAGCCTCAAACCCCTGGGAGAAGGGGGTGAGGACAACATATATTCGTTGTGATGCCAATTAGACCAGATTACATGTGTCCAGTGGACACGTGTGAAAAATCGACAGCTATGTAAGCATCATGATTTTTTTGTGGGAACAGATTGCCCTTTTATTTATCAGGTGAGAGTGGGATGTTGGGGAGGGGTAGAAGGTATAATTTTGGAGGTAGGTTGGGTAGGTTAACAGACACGACAAACAAGATGCATACAGGGGAGGTATATGACTCATGTGGGGGTAAACATCTTTGGCTGGGAGGGGTGTTTGGCAGTCGCATGCCCATGAGCCCTTAAATGGGAACAGTGGGACTGAGGACCCCACCCATGGGCAGTCACCACTGCACCTTCACTGCCCCAAAGGTGGCTGTGCTGCTGGTTGTGTAGGAAGGGCAGGCTCACCCTCTAATTGCACCACTCGGCCCTTAAGCTGGTGTAGCCGGTCTCAAAACTCCAGATCGAGCTCCCTATTCACCACGGCCCAGGCATGTTGACGTGTGACAGGTTCCCCTCCGCACCCACTCCTGGGGGGTGCAAGCCCTATCCCCTGCAGCAGTTCCACCCAAAGGTGGCACGGGGCCCATGGAGGAGGAGTTCTCAAGCTGGGCCCCAGATTTGCTGGCGCCCGGTGTCATGGCCAGCTGAGGTGGTACAGTTGGTTCCGCTGGGACCGGCCTTCCCATATGAGCTATTTTGTAGCAGGTTTATGACAGATATGGGTTAGTAACAATCAACAGCATTCAGGATTAGTTATAACAGCATGCATAGATATTCCCATTAATCCAGAACACCAGATGTAACAGAGTTGCAGAGCAAGCAGAACACATGCATATATGGAACAACAGTGGCCATTACAAGAGCATGCAGGTTTCATTGATGGCAACAGGCCACCAATATGGGTGTATTTTAACATGGCACATGCATAGAAACAAATGTGAATATTTATAAACCATTAGGACATATGTCCCAACAAATGTTTGGAGTGTACACATACCAGTTGAGGAGTATCATTGAGTTATTTCACACATATGGTAGGGGTGAGAGAGTTCAATTAACAACTAATCTATCCTTGTAGTTTTTACAACATTCTTAGTCACTGCAGTGATCTTTCCCTTACATGTATTATTACACTACTCAATGGCATTATATTGTACACTGGTATGTTTATAAATTATTATATATGTGACCTGTGTCCTACATACAGGCATGACAAGATGCAAGTGTTAATGCAACATATGTTGAGTATTGCTGTCATACACTTTGGGTGAGGTGCTAAAATGACAGGTTTGTTTTCATATACATTTTATGACTATGTACACGTTTGACTATCAGTTATATGTCATTAACAGCTGCCTATATTTCTAGGATCATCACACTGCTTTTTCAGGGGAACAGGGTACCAGGCTAGTGATATGGGCCATTTATCTGGACATGCTGGACAGACTGGAACAGTTGTGGGGTATGAATATGCATACAACTGTCTATCTGAACATTCTAGCAAATTCTGTACAGTTGTTGGGTGTAATTATGCATACAGCTTTCTATATGAACATTGTAACAAAATCTGTACAGTTGTGGGCTATGATTATGCATACATCTTACTAGCACTCCTGGGATTCAAACCCCTGCTTTGTGCGACAACAAAATTATAGTTAACATCACAGTACACTGTGCCATCAGGGAATTGATGTGAAGCTTTCTACTGTTTTCTGTCTAAGTCTCCCTCACTTGTACAATATGACTGACTTCTTGGCACTTCCAACATTGTTATACAGAACTTCATACACATTTTATCTACATACCACAGCATGGGTAATACTGCTTAATACAACAGTACTGTTTATAGTATGCAACAGTTCAACTACATATAAAAGAAGAGTAAACAGAAGCACCCCAGGGGTTATACCTTTATTCACAGGATATTACACATTTATTCCTTCTGGTATGACACTTTCTAAGGCTCTTATGTTTATTTGTTATGACAGTACATGCAGAGAAATACTAACCTGCCTCGCGATGCAGCCTTTGCAACCTAGCATTATGGGCTTACTGGTTTACAGCCCACTCATCTGCAGCTGTCGGAGGACTACAGTGATATTTAGCCATAACTATCCATAGTATACACAAGCTAGGCAATTCTTAACTACTTAGTGGAATGAGTACTTATCCATAATTACATACCTATAGTTCCCCCTCCTCTACAGCACTCATCCTTACTCTGGGTGCAGGTCAGGTCTAAACACACCACTACACACTGCTCACTCTCCACTTCATGGGACCCATCTTGTATGTTGTCTCCAGCCATTGGTCATCAGGCTTTCTCACCCTTGTAGTCCGGGTATGTACATGCCTCGCTTTGATAGGTAGTCGCACGGGCTTCCTCCTATAACAAGACATTTTTGGGGTGTCCTGCAAGGGATGCTCCTGTCTCTGTTTCAAGATTAGACTTCTTGGGTCCACTCTGCCCCACCTCAGTTGTATCCTGCCTGTGGTCTGGGGAGCAGTGGATTGTTTACATTGTTTACATTGATTGTGGGTTTCTTTGTATGTTTCTCCTGTCCAGCTAGGGGCGGGGGGGCGGGGGTCATGCTATGTGTTACACGTTTCTTCCTTGGGCCCCTCACCTCCATTGGCATGGCCTGTGAACATATGTCATTCTTAGGTGCTGGATATTATCATAGTTATATACCTGTGTATATCTACACACACACACACACACACACACACACACACACACACACACACACACACACACACATATATATATATATATATATATATATATGTATATATATATATACATATATATATATATATATATATATATAGCTGTATATATATATATCTAATGACATGTGGATGTTTGGGTGTCTGCATATGTATATGTGGGTATTTATATGTCTATCTATGTATGTATACATTTGTACTACGGAGAGGGGGAGGTATATATCTATATAGTTATGGTTATTCATACAGACACATATACCTCTAAATCTTTAGCTACATATCCGGTAATGTTGACTGGTATTGCTGGATACTGTGTTCTATGTGCATACTGGCCAACCTTGTGTGCCATGTATGTTTTGCGATACCTACAACTGACTCCGTTAGTGTACACAGAGACACACGTGACACTGGCCATTGGATATGATGTGCTTAAGGCGCTTTCAAGTGGTTGTAAGCGGGTTTGCACAGAGGTTTGCACTGCTGACTTCTGGTCACAGTGTCTTACATGCAGTTAGTGTCTCCTTTGCTTGATCTGTGTCGGCGGTGCTTCACTCCACCCAAACGCACTTGCACACATTTGCTAGTACTTACATATGCTTACTACTGCTTATCTGTGCTTACGCCTGATTACTGCTGGCTTATTCATTATGGTACTGACTCTTCACATGTGCATTTAATGCAGTACTCCAATTCACATTTATATGTTATTTAGTAGGTTATACAGCAATAAAATGTGAATAAATGTTCGCATACAGATTTCACATGGAAAATGGTATGTGTTGCAGTTGGGACTCGAACCAGGAATGCTTGGTAGGTGGATGCTCTGACCACTACACTATTGCTGTGCTGCTTCATTTACATATATGTTCCTTGTTATCCTCTTCAGCCTTTTAAGCTGCTTTAACAGTAGCTAAGCAATGGCCACACCCGTACACCTACGGTTAGCTGTACTCGGAGTTTTAGAAATAAATACAGGAGTTACTTCTTTTTAGTTTTATGTCCTGTTGCTGTTGTACACATGGGGGACTGTTGGTGGGGATATGCAGACACCTATGGGCAGTCTTGCTCGTTTATTTACAGTTTCTGCTGTTCTACTTTGCAGGGGGATGTTTATTCTGAGAACTCTGCTCTCATACATTTCCCCTACATTCGTCCACGCTCCGTGTAGGATTAGGAGATCAGACAGCGCACCTTCATTGATATGGTGCGCTGCAGTCCTCCTCCTCCTAAACTGCCGCTTCTGTGCAGGACTAGATTTGTCCTGCATGGAAGATTAGTGAATCCTGGGGACTGTTTTTCTGTATCTGTGTGAAACTTTTCATCAATGTTATTTTTAATATTTCCTGTGGCTGAAACTCTGGTGTTTACTGTAAATATATATTTAGTATTTTCTTGTACTTTTATAGTTTCTTATTAAATATATTTAAACTTTTCATTGTGGCTTGTCCTTTTTAGAAAACATTTAAGGTTTGAGATTGCATATTTTTATTTGGTGATAAATGTGGCCATTCCTTTAGCCTGGCTGTTTGGTCAACATTACCATTTGTATTAATATTAACTTCACTCAGCATAATTGGATACCCTTTTAAGAGCCTTATAGTAATTGATTGGTGGCAGTGAATCTACCTTATAGTCTGGGCAGAGTTGGTAGAGCAGGTAATCTGTACCAGCCTTTCCCAATTGTGTGTGTGAAAATTAAATCTCAAAGTGTGTGTGTGTGTGTGTGTGTGTGTGTGTGTGTGTGTGTGTGTGTGTGTGTGTGTGTGTGTGTGTGTGTGTGTGTGTGTGTGTGTGTGTGTGTGTGTGTGTGTGTGTCAGCTACAGGGAGCAGGAACACAAAGCACTGGTTTCACAGAGAGGGTGCTGAATACAGCTGTGCCAGTGGAGAGCATTTTTGGGGACCAAGGGAGAGATAGATATAGAGAAGCCCAGACCTCAGGCTGAGTGTGTTTCCTGTGTGCTCTTAAGGGAAATAGTGCGTGATGCACATACATCTGCAGCTGGAAGTACTGAGTGTATCCATCTGTATTCCAAGTGAACATCCTCTCCAGTGTCCATGGTAAGGAATGAGGATCCTTAATTAATGGTCCAGAGTGGAGGCATCACATCATCCATCACTGTCTTCTGAATACCTTCCCTCACCACAAATTCCACATCATTGCTAGCCTGCCCTCCTCCTGAGTAGTAGACTCTGGATCCCAATCAAAATGGCTTTGCTGAACTGCCCTGCCATCTTGCCTCCCGGATATATAGGATGTCCAACATCCTTATTACCACTATGTCATCCACTTCTAAGTTCCATCCTGTCTGTGAGCCTACATTGAGTGTAACAAGTCTTTGTTCATATTTGGCAGTGTGATTGGTTTTACATCAAATTTTTGCTCAAAAGTGCTATCCCAGATAACCCAAGCTAAGCAACTGGACTATGGCTAGCCAGTTGCTTATTGATCCAGGGCTGCTGGGCTTTATGATGGCACATACACTCCTCCCATCATTATCATGATTCCCTGGTATATGTTGGAATAATCTGGTTCCTCAACCCACTTATCACCAGCAAATACCCATGCTCATTTTTTAACATTAGTCAACACGACTGAGTCACATTGAGACATATTTTATGCTAAGTGGCTAGTCCTGCCACAGAGTATAGTCTGTGATCCATATTCTTCTATCTTGAGGATGCTGCACACTGCATTAGATGCACAAAGTGGTTGATCTGTGTAAATCTTCCCCCTATAGGGCATTATTTAGAGTCTGCACTGCTGCCCACAACTCCATTTTTGGGTGAGTTTGAGATGAAAACACACAGCATGTTTTGGGGAAGTGGTAGGAACTCCAGAGAGAAACAAGGAGAACATGCAAACTCCATACAGGCATTGGCCAAATGTCAGGATTGAGCCTTGTACCTTGTACATGGGAGGTAAATACCTTAGATATTATTCTGATTTGTCTCATATTTTCAATTGTTCTCACAGTTAATGGTTTTAAGTATTAGGTCACTATTAAGAAGCTCACCCAAGTTTATGCATCATTAACCCAAGTCACTTGTTATCTTTTCCACAAACAAAGTAAGAACAGAGATCTGGAGCTGTGGAAAGCCTGTAAGTGTCATGAGTAGTCATGATCACATTTCAGTGGGGATACGTTTCTGTTATGTGCTATTTATCCATTGGGATGGTGTCCAGACTGACTTCATTGGCTAAATGCAGCACCACCCACTCATGATGAAAGGAAGGATTTGACAGCCTGTCATCACTACTGATTCATGTCACTAAATTTAGACCAGTAAAATCAAGTCCACTAATGCTGGAACAAGAAAACTGACTGGGCAGTAACATTGATTACTCTGCAACTCATGTGGGACTTCTCAATATTCTAATAAAACAACAAAACGCGCTTACAGATACAGCTGAAGCCTCAAAGGCATCAAGTTTTAAAATTTTAAAAAGTACCGCTAATTTTATAGTTGATGTATTGTTATTAAGTAGTACAAGTTTTTAAAGTAAGCAAAAGTATTAAAGTTGATCTATATATTTGTGCACCAACAGTATACTTTATAAGAAAAACTCTGTTTTGTTTGTAAATTGTTAAAAACATTCTAAATGTTAAGAAGCATCTATAAATTTAAATGATGTAACAAAAGCATTAAGCTCAATAACCGATAAAAGCTATTAATAACTAAACTAGTATAAATATATAGAAATTCAGGCTGTCAATATATATGTATTCAATTAATTCAGGTGTCAAATATACTCCCAACAGATGTACAACATAACTATGTTCAAAAAATAACATAATAACTCAATAATAACAACAGATGAATATATGAGTAAACAACAAATAAAGTAAAATAGTAAATTACATATTCATAAAAAATAAATATGCATAATACGTATATAATAAATAACTACAAATGAACCTTTGTTAACTGTTACCAACAATTAACATTATACTCTTCTACTGTTTTATTTTAACATATAAGAGATGTTGAGATGGTCGAATGGTCCCGGAAAATTTTTACAAAATAACAATAACTTTAATTTAAATTCTAACTCACAAATTTATAACGGAAATGGACCAATTCTCTTATGGTGTGTGATACTCAGGGATATAGCTATATGACGACTATATGTAATGTGTTTTTTTGTACAGCTATTTCATTAGGCATTTTCTATTTTGTTTTTCTAATTGCATTTGGTTGTTTCATTTTTCTTTTTTCTGTTCGCAGATTCTGTGTCGAATCTATATAAAAAATGCCCTAACATGAGCCTCCCTATAAAACAAACCATAGACTTTAAGCGCAGTTAAGCCTGTGTCGTATGTGTTCCCATTCCCCTTTCCTCAATCTGATCAGTTTTCATTTCTACAGTAGTTGCAAGCGCCACAGTGGAAACATCTTTTTGAAACATCACCTTTCTAATGCATTGTTCCTTTCTAATATTGTTTTTAAAATTACAATTTCAGTAAAAAAAATTGGTCTGTAAAAATTTTTTTTTCAAATCCTCAAGTTTTCAAACAATTCCTCATTACCTAGTTAGATATACTGTATATCCCACGAATTGGTGTTAAAAGTCGTGATGAAACTGGTCTGAAAACACTTTGTTTCATTATTAGCTAATCTAGTACTATCCCTCAGCTCAACGTTAGTCTGTTCTATTGGAAAATTGGTAGTCACTCCCTGTGTTTCTAAGTTGTTGTGTATTAAAAGGGGAGGATACAAGCCTTTTGAGCGCTTAAAGTTAATTTCATCCAAAAGTTCAGTAAACATCTTCTCAATATCCCACTTACTTCCACATGGTCAGATAGCTATTTTAAAAAGGTGCAAATACTACAGTCTTGTCATTGACCTCCAGTGTTGAAATCACAACAAAATTAAACAGTTTGCATGAAATAGCAATTGACTGATAAGTAAATTTTTGCCTGATATTTGAAGGTGATAGAATCCAATGGCCACTGGAATAATTTTGAAAAACAGCTTTATGAAAAACTAAGGCACATACTCATACTTGGATCATAACATGACTAGGAAGCTGCACAACTGGAACATGTGGGTGAACCAAAGTCAGCAAAAAATGCAAAAGTAGAGGTCAAGACAAGTCTCAATTATAAATACAGATACCATGCCATGGGATCTTGTTACAGATAGACCTAGCGTTAACACAGAAAGTTTTGTGTGGGGATATAGCATTACAGGTCCCATCTACCTGCCTTGCATGCTAAAAAAGACATTGAAAAAGCCAAAGGAAAACCAACCCCTGCAAAGAATTGGTACCACAGCTGTGCATTGCTTCCCTAATAGGAATACAAAAACCCTGAGCACAGTAACCCGCCATGAACTTTAGGTGCTACATACCTGCCCTGTGCCTTCTCACGATTCCTATAAAATCAGAAGTTTAGAACATGGATGGCACAAAGAAGGAAGTCAAAAAGCCACTTCTTAGAGACAGAACTAAGACTCTTGTTAGAGATAGAATCACGTGCTGGATTAATGACTATAAAAAGTTATAAAAAAACTAAAAATACATAGGAAATAAGTCACAAAGTTAAATGTCACACTAATTATGTATCAAAAACTCTCATTATTTGTGCAAATAAAATAAAATAAATCAAATAGTTCCAGTTACTGGATTAAGTTGTCTCATATAAATATATTTGAATAAACTTGAAAAAACAAGCTAGAAAAATCCACTAGCAGCAAATGCTAAATGTATGTAGATAAACTAAGGCACACATTCCAAGTGAAATTCTTGAATGAAAGTTCTAATATGGATTAAGGTGGCTGAAGGTTTCCTCAGCAATCACTGTATCAGGAATGGATATAGGAAAAATAGTTCCAAGCAATTTTATAGTGAGTTTATATGGCATAGCTGCAGATATTCATATACAGAGATAGCCTGGATATAAAGTTATCAAACTTCACCTTAAAGGTAACATTCTCATAAAAAAGAGAGAGAGAGAACATTTGTCCAATAATAATGAGTAGAGCAGCCACAGATTAATCCTAGATGATAGATATATATAAAAGTGTGAACAGCATACTGTGACAAATAAGACCTATATAACCTACAGCCAACATTTTGGTAAAATCAAACACAGCAGACTTAATCGGAAACACTTGAAACATTTCTGATATAACTAGAAATTAAGCAAGTAATTGTAACAAATTGCTCCTGTTAATAGTCTTAACCCCTTGCGTCAGATGAACCTTTCCTTAAATCCCATCGCAGCTTTCAACCTTGTATGGATGAGTGTAAATAGTGAGGACCTCAGTTTTTAGTAAGCTATCTTTGATGGGGTTTACCAGATTAACAATCACTTTGTTTAATCATTACATCCTTTGCTTTTTCCACATATCCCCAGTCAGTTGATATGATTCCCACAACAGTTTCAAGTGTTTTTTGATATTTGAATTTCATTTACATGTTTACTTGTTTTTTTTTTATTTGTTTTGTTTTTGTCTGTCTGATTACTTGCCTTCTGGATTGCTTTTTGTTTGTTTCATATTTAAACTACTTTTGTTATATTGGAAACAATTCTTTTGTTTCTGAAGGTCTGGAAATTCATAGTACTTAATAAGATTGTTTGAGTTTTTTGCATTTTATCCAGCTAAGCTCACATTCTCATAATTTGCTCTTCTAATGACATAGATAGCCAAGGGCATTTGCTCCCCTTTAGTTTTAGCTTTTTTGTCTTCAGTGGGAGCAACCTAAAACTGGAGTCAGGTGTCAAAAGATAAAAAAAAATCAAAGGCCTTTATTACATTTCACTCCCTTAATACTATTCTCCAGTTGTTAGTTTCTAGCTATATTAGCAAGCCATTCTCTAACTTTTCTGTAAATAATGTTACAGTCATAAAGACTGATGCTTCCTCTTCACTTTTGAAAGATACTTCGAAACAACCAGACAAAGATTACTCAACAAGCTGGACATGATTTCATTTTTTTAAGATTGCTGGGACATTTCTGGTAATAACATCAAGTAGAGTCCATTACTTTTCTGTGGACTTGACCTTGTTGGATTTTTTTAATTAGTTTTAAATGGTTATTAAAACATCATTTCTCCTCAATGTCATGAGCTTTAGACATTTGCAATATAGATTCTGCTCTTCTAATGTGATAAAGTATTTTTGGATAGTCTAGTGCAATAGTGGACAGAACATCTTGTATTATGTTAACCACAGAAATGGTGAGAGGTATTATATTACACAGCTACATATAGTTACAGACTCATAGGTTCTTAGATTGTTACTATGATAATAACCACTAGGGCCCTTACTAGCCTAGCCATGCACCCCAGACCATTTGGGTCCCAGTTACCATCAGAGTCTATATTGGGGTGGGACATGTTAGTAGGGAGGTCACTAAGGATTTGTAGGGGGTGGTACTAGTTAGTATAATACTTTTATTATTGATATCCCCTGTCCATAAGGGACATGAGGGCCTTAAATGTATGATTTCCCATCCAATTGTCAAGGTTTCTTTTGAATGAGGTCAAGGGTGAACTCTGTTTTACATGGATGTGGGGCCTATTCCATACTGTGGGGATCCATTGGGATGCATATCTGTCTCACCAGCATGCTCTGTTTATGTCACAAGTGAAATTCAGATTCTTGGCTCTACTGTTTCTGGCACTGATTGTTTTGGACATGTGCAACAGATCCATCAGGGCTAGACAAAAGTCCCTTTTTAGCAGCCTGTAGAACACTGAATACAGAAACAGAGACTTTAGGCGATCAGTGTTGGAGAGAGTACTCATGCCCTGAATTGTTGTGGTGAGAAATGTTTGTGGGCATTCCAATTGTTGCAAGTGTCTGGATAGATACATGCCAAAGGGGGCACTGTATTCAGTGACAGGTCTCATAAGGGCAGAGTAGAGTGGTACTATAAACTCCTTAGGCTTGAATGCCATACCTTTACATATAAGTTGGATGACATAGAATGATTTTTTTTAATTATTTTTGCATGTTGGTCATAGGCCAAATTTCTGCCTACTTATGTTCCCAGATCACTTACTATTGGGTTGATGCTTAGGGGTGTTTTATCATTAGAGTAATTAACTTAGATTGACAGTTTCCCAAAGGGCATTATAATGCATTTTTCAGCAATGAGTTTTAGGCCACGACTTTGTCAACAGTCATTTGTTTGTGTTAAACCCACTTGCAAAATATTTGTGTCTTGGGGGGAATCTATAATAGCTCATAATTTAAAATCATCTGTGAACTTATTAAGCCAGAGGCCTTGAACATTTGCCTTGACTTCAGAGAGGTAGATTCCAAACATGAGTGGGCCCAGCATGGAGCCCTTGGGTAATATGCTGGTGACCGGTCTCTTTGTGGATGTGGTCTTATCAATCCTGGCTTCTTGGCCTTCTCATATGATATAGATTAATGCCCTCACATGGTCTTCTGCATAAAGAGAGTTTTTGTATTTTATTAACTGTGCAAACCTGAATGGATTTTCTTACAGAAATTACGACACCTCCACCTATTCTCTGTTGTGGCACATTAACACTGAGCATATATAACTGGATACACAAGCACTGCCCTTCGGGCAGATTTCAGAAATGGCAAGAATATCAGTCTTTGTGTCTCTAATGCATCCCTCCAGTAAAGTCTGATCATTGCTAATAATCCTGTAAATATTACAGAGAACAATTGTTAAACCATTTCAGTGTACTGCTTTCCAGTCCCTGCTTTTCCAGCTTATTTGTAGACAATTTCAGAGGCAGGGCCCCTGACTGATGTCCGGTACAAGTGACACATCTAGGGTTTAGTCTGATATTGTCAGATGTTAATTTTTTCTGTAAGCCCCATGCTGGTTAGAAGTGTTTCCTCCTTAGTACTTACATTCTGGAGGCACTCTGGCCAAGGAAGACAGTGTTAATTTGTATTCCATACTGAAATGTTGGGACTTGGATTCCTGAGTCCTAAAACACAGAAAAAAATAAAATAAAAAGACCAAAAATATAGCAGAAGCATGAATATTGAATATCACCTTTTTCCTTTAAACTCACTTTCTGCAGGGATTGGGGAAGACCCCTACCCTAAACTTAAATATATACACCAACTCTGAGAAAACAAACATTGGAGAAAGGGGAATATTTCTGAAAAATAGCCATCTCATACTTAACATATGTAAGTCCATTTTTTTTTTTTTTTTTTTTTTTATTGGTATTTCAGTCCCACACTTCAGGATTCAACAATCTGAATCCCAACATTTCATGTCTTCACACTATTTTGTAATGCTTGCTGCTAGCCCGGGCATTTTTTTAGTTATTTGAGCCATGATTAGTGATATATTTTTTCTCCTTAACCATAATTTATTTTCAGATAACTTATGTAACTACATATAACTGCTATAAAACTGTGCCAGTCACTAGCAATGTACTAAACCCTAACACTATTTTTAACATGGCTACTGAAGAGACTTAAATTGTAGTTGTTGATGACTCAGAAGAGATTTGATTTTGTTGTTTAAGTCAGAAAAGCTTTGTTCCCTGTCTTGAGTGGGGATCATATCAGTAAACAGCCTCAAGAAGCAGATTAGCTATCTTCAACTCAGGGTGGAGTATTTAATTAAGTGAAGAGGCAGGTATAAGAAGGATTGGGAGGACTCAAAAATAAACAGTAAATGAGCTAAAACTATGTTTCCCTTATTGATATTCTTGTTTCTGACATTAGAACACTAAAGGCATTTTAGATTATTATAACTGATTTGCTAGAGAGACACAGTGAGGAGAGTTAGGAAGTTAAAGGAAATCCACTGTCACCTAGGTATTTGTGTGTGTTGACATAGATGAACAGAGCATCAAATGAGTCAGTGAGGCTAAAGTGAGTCTGTGTAATGGGAGATAACATTATTACTGATAAAATGATTTTATTAAAACTATTGTTGATGTTTTAGAGCACCCCTTGTAAGGATGAGTAGAATGTTTTTCTGGGAGATTGTACAGAGTCAGAGCTATTTTTTTTGTAAGTGATTAGGATGTTAGAGATAAGGTTATTTTTTTTTTCACTTTTATATAGAATAAGATCCAAAAACAAAGTCTTGGATAAACCTAGAGCACCTAATCCCTGCAGGAGAAAGGGCAGACTGATGTTTAACCTGGGTTGTACTTTGATGTAGTTCTTGAAGTAACCATTTAAAATTTCAGGACTCATAGGTTCATAGGTTCATAGGTAGGTACTAGGCTATCAGCCCTGGGGCCTATACAAGCCCAGCCAAAAAGATACCCTGGCTTTTGCCACCCAAGAAAATTATTTTCCTGTGCCACTGTCGAGCAGAGCCACAGAGGTGATCCCCGGGGTGAATTTTTTATTTTCCATCCAATCATCAAGATTTTTCTTGAAAAGTGCTAATGAGGAGCTCTATTTGATATATATAGGTAGTTTATTCCAGAGTATGGGAAGTCTCTGGGACAGGAATCTATCCCTCTGGCATGTTCTGTTTATTGTGGTGACAATGTTTAGGTCCCTAGAGCGTGTAGCTCGGAGTGATTGGGATTTCTTTAAGGGGAGCATGTCCAACAGCTCTGGGTTTGACATAGCTTTGTATGTTAGGCAGAGATCACCTCTGAGTAGGCGATATGCGACAGAGTAAAGCTGGAGTTTTTTTGAGACGGTCTGCGTACGGCATCTGTTTGAGGACGGTAATCCTCTTTGTGGGGTATTTCTGCAGCCTTCCAGTTGTTGCAGATGTCTTGTGAGGTACATACCAAAAGGGGCGTTGTACTCTATAATGGGTCTAATGAGTGATGAGTAGAGGGGAACAATGACCTCTTTTTTTCTGGATGAGAAACCTTTTGTGATGAGGTGTGCCACGTAGAAGGATTTCCTGACTACTGTGGCGATGTGATTATCAAAGGAGAGACTACTGTCCACCTGTGTCCCAAGGTCTCTTATCACACGTTTGGTGTTAAGTATACTACCGCCTATGTTGTAGTTCATGGGTACAGAGTTTTTACCAAAGGGGATGACAATGCACTTTTTGGCATTGAGCTTGAGTCCATGGCTTTGACACCAGGCATCTGTCTCAGTGAGGCCCTTTTGTAGGATATCCACATCATTAGGAGTTTTGATTATGGCTCCTAATTTGCAGTCATCTGTGAACTTTGTTAGCCAAAGACCTTCTGTGTTAGCCTGTACATCAGAGAAGAAGATACCAAACAGGATACGACCCAGGAATGAACCCTGTGGTACTCCACTTGTCACTGGTCTGAAGTCGGATTTGGAGTCTGCTACTTTCACAGTGTGGGTTCTGTCAGTGAGCCAGTTGGCAACCCATCTTGTGACATAGGGATTTATACCTAGTTTAGTGAGTTTCTCTATGATTCCAAAGTGAGGGGATGGTGTCAAAAGCCTTGGCAAGATCTAGATAGGCTGTGTGAACCACCTTACCCTTGTCTACGGCTTTGGTGACTGCTTCAAAGAAGTCTATCAGGTTTAGAAGACATGATCTGCCTTTTACAAACCCGAACTGGGTGGGATCCAGAGTTCGGAGATTACCAATGTCTTTGTTTATAAGTTCCATGATGATACATTCCATGGCCCTGCAGACCAGGCTCGTCAGGCTAATGGGGCGGTAGTTCCCGGGGTCCGTGGTGGCTCCTCCCTTGTGGAGTGGGATAACCATTGCTGTGCGCCATTCAGCAGGCAGAAAGCCTGAGGTGAGGCTATGATTGAACATGGTACTTAGGTGGGGTGCCAGTTCGTTCTGTAGTTCGTGTAGAACGCAGCCTGGGATGTTGTCTGGTCACATGGATGATGTGTTCTTGGCTTTGGAGAGTGTGGTTTTTACCTGTGCAGATGTAATTACAGGAACTTTGCATTCTTCCGGTATAGAGATGGGCTCTTTAGGGGGTGAGAGGTGGGTAAAGTTAGCATTGAACCTGTCTGCCAGGATGTTGGCAATATCAGTTGGGTCTGTACATTTAGTGCCATTGTGCTGTATCTCAGAGCAGATCTGAGTGTCGCCATTGAGATTTTTGACATAGCTATAGAATGCTTTGTGGTTGTCTTTAGAATCAGTGGTGATTTTGTTTTTGTAACTAGCTTTGGAGAATTTTATCAGGGATCGCAGCTTCTTACTGAGGCTGACCAAGGAGCTCCTCCAGTCGTGGGATTTTACTCTCTTTTGCAAGAGTTTCTTCCTTCTGTTGTACAGTTTGTTTATGGCAGGGGACCACCAGATTGGCTTCCTTTTTTTGGAGGATAGCGTCTTGGTTCTCTTTGTGATAGCACAATCCATGCACTCATGTAAGTGCTTATAAAGTGCAATTGTTTAGGATTCAGTAGTCATAACTGTATTGTCCATCTGCATGGGTGTCATGAAGTTCACCACTTCTGTCATAAGAAGCATGAAGTTGGCTTTGGAGAAATTTTTTTACCATGGTTTCCTTAATGGGGGGGGGGGTGGAGGCAGGATGTGGATATCTAGGGTAATTAGCCTATGGACTGATCGGATCAATGAGGTGTTGACTTCAGGTGTGGAACACCAGTCACTCATATTGGTAATGACTAGATCTAGGATATTGTTGCCCCTGGTGGGGGTGTGGATATGTTGATCTAGGGCATTGGAGTTTATGAATTCCAGAAAGCGTTGAGTGAAGGAGTTGGTACATGAGTAGTTTTCCCGGTTAATTGTGGGGTAGTTGAAATTGCCCATTATTAGGGTGTTTTGTTGAACCCTAATATTTTCCAGTACATCAAGAAAAGAGGAGTGGGAATCCTGGAGCATGGTGGGTGATCTGTAGCAAGCTACAATTTGGATTGCAGTTTTGCCCAGAGTTAGTTGCACTTGGATCCCCTCGGCTGCATTATGCTGAGCAACTAGCCTGGAGGTGTGGATATTCTTAATGAATATGGACACACACTTCCACCTTTGGTATTCCGGTCCAGTTTACATGGCCATAAAGTGTAGTTTGAGTTATAGCCTTGTAGTGCAGGGGTGCTCTCTGGACCCTTGAACCAGGTCTCAGTCACTGCACAGATATCGATGTTCTCCATTTTAAGGAGTGCCTCGAGTGAGTGCATTTTGAGATTTAGACTTCTAGCATTGAGTAGCATCACCCTCAGTTTTGCTTGTCTGTTCCTCTTACGGTGGTGAATTTGTCATTTGAACCTTGCCTAAAAAAGACTCGGACTGCTAAGTCCAGAAATGTAGAAACCGAATAACTGAATATTCAAACTTATGTATAGTAAATCTGAGACTGATATTTCATGGAATATTCCCTTTTCTGTCAGATATGGCAGTCTTGGAGTTGGTGTATATATGTATAAGTAATATATATATATATATATATATATATATATATATATATATATATATATATATTTTTTTTTTTTTTTTTTTTTTGATGACCGTGCCCTGGCTCAGCAATCAAGGAGCCTCAATCCTCATCACTAACACCAGGGAGGGTGTCTCATATAAAAGGAAAGGATAACAAATACACACAGTAAAGTTCAATTTCCCTTAAGTGCACACAGAGATCACAATCAGTCTGGGGCTTGTAGTTCTCTTGCTCTCCAGGTCTCCAATAAGACTCCCCACTGGCACAGCTATAGGGTCCAGATCTCAGCCTAGCTGGCAAGCTAACCTCCAGTACCCTCTCTGTCCTTCCAGTGCTTCATGTCCCTGCCCAGGTTGCTGACACACCACACACACTTTGAGATAAGCATTTATACAACTTCACAGACACTCCTGGGAATGGCTGACACAGATTCTCCACCCATGCCCCTTTAACCAGACTATATGGTAGTCATTTCTGCCACCACCAGATAATACTTATCAGTTATCCAAAGGCCCTTAAAAGGGTGTCCAATTATTACTGTGCAATATTATTATCCAATCGGTAATGTGACTATTCAGTCTAAGGCTTATTAGAGTGGCTTATTACAATCAACTCTATAAATATGCAATGTACTCTAGAGTTTACTTATCTCTACACAAACCAGCCACAGGTAAAGGTTTTAAAAATATTTAATAATAAATAATTAAAACACAAGACAATTCTACTACACCACAGTGATATATAAGAGTTCAGAGATCACACAGAAACTTAAAACAATACAAATGGAAAGTTGTGATATAACAGAAAAAGACTTGTCTAACTTTCTTCTAAGTTCCTAGCTATTACTACAAGAAAACAAACTTCTAAGACACTACTTACATAAGACAACAGGCAGAGTGCTGGTAAGTGGGATATCAAGATCAAAATGCTTACAGTCTCTCTCTGAACAATAGTTTTTAAACTCACTAACAAACATATTTGCTAGGCCCTCCCAAATTACATCATTTTGACACTTAGGTTTTCCCAGAATACACATTACATCATTTTGACACTTAGTCTAGAGTTCCCAGGCCAACAAACTGCATCATTTAGCAATCTAACACCTGCTCAGTAAACTACAACAATAAAAGACATTTCATATGTACACTCTAGCAATTATTCCTTAAGTTAAGACAATAGAAAGAATGTGTTCAACTAGTCACTTCGGCACCACTATTTAGATAATTTTAACTTCAAAGAACATTTGAAATGCTTGGCTTAGTTTTCCTTACAGCAGATGGCAATGTTGCAAAAATCTTGAAGATCACATTTTACAGTGTTTTCTTTCATTTAAGAAACAACGCTGTGTTTTGCATTTATATTTACAAATGATAGAATTATGTATCAAATTCTATTTGACTAAGCTGGTAGCCTTCACCCATCTTCCCCCAATCTTCACATCTCTTCCCCCCGGAGAACTCAAGCTAGTTTTTCAAGTGACCCTTGATAAACTCCGCTTGAGAAGGTTAGGTCAATCTGAGTGTACCTCACCCCATTCCCTGTCTTGAGAGCCCATCTGCATTAGCATTGCTACTCCCACTGCGGTGCTGCACTGACATATCATATGCTTGCAACCCCAGGCTCCATCTTAGCAACTTGGCATCTTGCTGACTGGCTCTGTTTAACCATATTATGGGGTTTGTGATTTGTCATTACAGTGAATTTTCTTCCATACAGATAAGACTGAAGTCTTCGCAGTGCCCACACTATGGCTAGACATTCCTTTTCTACAGCTGCATAGCAGTCCTCCCTTGGTTTGGAGCCTACAACTGAGATAAACCACTAGGTTCTCTTTCCCCTCTGAAGAAATCTGGCTAAATACAGCCCCCACCCCATGGTTCAAAGCATCCATCTGCACAACAAATTCTTTGCTGAAATTTGTACTGGCTAACACAGGGGGTCCGCCCAAAGCTTCTTTAAGCTTCTGAAATGCCTTCTCACATGCTGGGGTCCACACTACATTATCTGGCCTGTTCTTCCTTATCTGGTCTGTGAGGGGAGCAGCTATGGTATTATAACTTGGGACAAACTTTCTGTAGTACCCTGCTGTCCCTAAGAATGCTCTCACCTGCTTTTTGGTAACAGGTGCAGTCCACGCCTGAATAGCTTCCACTTTGGCAGGTTCTGGCCTTATCTTACCACTCCTCACTCTATGTCCTAGGTAGGATACCTCTGCCATATCCACCTGACATTTGCTTGGTTTAATGGTCAACCCTGCCCTCTGTTATCTGCCCAGCACCTCCCTGACATGCTGAAGGTGCTCTGGCCAGGAATAGCTGTAGATGGCAATATCATCTAGATAAGCAAGGGCAAACCCTCCTGCTCCTGCTAGGATATTATCCACCAGCCTCTGAAAAGTTGCTGTGGCATTCTTCATCCCAAAGGGCATCTTTGTGAACTCATACAAGCCAAAAGAAGTCATAAAGGCTGACTTGTCTCTAGCACTGGGAGTCAATGGCACCTGCCAGTGATCCTTGGTAAGATCAATAGTTGTAAGATACTTAGCCCCACCCAGCTGCTCTAGAGCCTCATCTGTCATAGGCATGGGGTAAGCATCTGACTCTGTGTGACTATTTAATTTCCTATAATCCACACAGCACTTGGTGCTGCCATCCTTCTTTGGCACCAACAACACTGGCAAGGCCCAGGGACTGTTGGACTCATGAATCACCCCTAGTTCCAACATCTCCTGTACCTCTTCCCGCAGAGTCTGTTTGACTCCCTCAGGCACCCTATAAGGGGCCTAGCTAATAGGCCTTTGGGGTCCTGTATCCACCTGGTGCTGCACCAGGTGGGTGTACCCTGGTTTCCCAGTGAACACATCCCAAAATTCCTGCAACACTGCTCGGATTTCTCAAACCTGGGTAGGAGATAGCTGCTGGGATATTGCTACCCTTTCCACTGAGGTGTCAGCCCAAGCCTCACTGAGGAGATCAGTCCCCAGATCTCCCTCAGACTCCTCCTGCAATCCACTGCAAATGCTCAGCACAAGGGCCTCCCTATCATGGTAAGGTTTCATCATGTTAAAATGGTACAATTTGTGCCCCTGCTGTCTGCCTAGCACTTCTACCATGTAGTTAACATCACTTACCTTTCTTACTACCTTGTAGGGTCCCTCCCAAGCTGCTTGCAGCTTGTTGTGTCTGACAGGAAAGAGAACCATTGCCTGCTGCCCCACAGCATACTCTCTAGCTCAAGCATACCCGTCATAACACACCTTTTTCTGTTGTTGGGCTTCTGCCAGGTAGTCTTGGGCCAAGCCCATGAGTTTCCTTTGCCTTCTCCTGAGGGTTAGGACGTATGCCACAACAGACTCCTTTTGAGACTCACATTCACCTTCCCACTCATCTCATATTAAATCTAGAGGTCCCCTCACCCTATGCCCATACAGCAACTGTGGATTCTTGGGGAACCTCTCTGTAAGCAAACAACAGATGGGGCAAATATTTGTCCCACTCCCTCTTATACTGATCTGCAAATGCCCGTAGCATGGACTTGATTGTAGAGTTTAACCTCTCATCAAGACCATTGGTCTGGGGATGCTAGGGGATGGTCTTCATGTGCTTCACCCCACAGGACTTCCACAGACAAGCCAGCAGGTCTGACATGAAATTGGCACCTCGGTCAGTCAGTATTTCTTTTGGGAAACCTACCCTGTTGAAAATCTCTAACAAAGCATTTGCCACCTTCTCTGCGTCAATAGAGGACAAAGCCACTGCCTCAGGGTATCGTGTAGCATATTCCACTACCATTAGGATATACTTTTTCCCTGTGGAACTTGGGGAACTCAGAGGACCCACAATATCCATAGCTACCCTCTGAAATGTCTCCTCAATCACAGGCAAAAGCATCAAAGGAGCTCTCTCCTTGTCTCCAGCCTTGCCTACCTATTGGCACTGTTCACAGGTCATGCAGTACCCTGTTACACCTCTGGAAATTCCAGGCCAATAGAAGTTCTGCATAATACACCTCTTTGTATGTTTTATGCCCATATGACCTGCAAAGGGAATATCATGGGCTATGGCTAGACGTGGCAGATGGTAAGCTCTAGGCACAACCAACTGCTGTACTCTCTCACCTTCTAGCCCTCCATCAGGGGTCCACTCTCTGTATAGTAACCCTTTGACCCAGTATAAAGATTCCTGCTTCCCTTGAGAATCAGGTGTCTCCCTAGCTACCTGCCTCAGGCCTTGCAATGTAGGGTCTGAGAGCTGAGCCAGTCTCAACACACTCCTTGTAACCCTTCCCAGCTCCCCTTTCACAGAAAGTCTGCCACCCTCTGACAGTGGTGCCTCACTGTCAGCCTGGGTACTACTACTCATCTCTACCTTTGCAGTTATCCTGTACATGGGAACATCAGTACCCACAAGCAGCTGTGGCTCACATTCAGTCTCACTGCTACAGCATAGCTCATTCCCTGAAGTAACCACCTCATCGGTTCTGGCTGCAAGTATGCAGTCTGTCTGGGTCTCCCCTAGGCTACCAGACCCACATGCTTGTCTCCTAGCCTTACTGTGTGTAACTGCATAAGTACATGGGACTGCCTCATCCAAATCCTTCCATCTCAGGACATCTGCAGGATGGTAGTTCCATACAGCTGTTGTCTCAAGACAACCTACTATTGGCATTTTGTCTTTCTCACTTACTGGCTCCCTCACCTTTGGTTCCCCACCTTGCCTCCATGGACACCTGTATGCCACATGGCCCCACTGGTTGCATTCAAAACATTTCACCCTAGCTCCTGGACGTGTACCTGGACTAGTGGCTTCCCCTGCTACTGCCAGATTATGTTGGGGCAGTCTGTGCTGCCCACCATGGGTTCCTTTAGACCGATGAGCAGCACTGGGGGTCCCCTTCCTGTGCAGGGCTGCCCTGTTGGCCAGGTATAGGTCTCCCTTCTTCCCCAACTCATCTGAAATAGCACATTATCTATCAGCTAACCAGATCCTCATGTCCTCAGGCAAAGTGCTAAGGACTTGTTCCTTCACCAAAAGGTCTGGCAGCCCTTCAAAAGTGGTGACCTGACATCCACTCACCCAGCTATGAAAATAAGTGCTCAGTTCAGCAACATTTTCACATACGTTTTCATTTGCCTTGCGTCTATGCTCACAAAACTTTTTCCTATACATTTCAGGAGTTAGCTTAAAACATTCTAACAGACATTTGTTTACAGCAGTATAATCAAAACAGAAAGAGTCAGGCATTTGTGATATACAAGTTACAGCTTTTCCATGGAGTAAGAGGGTCAGGAACCGTACCCAGAGCCTTTGGCCAACACTGTACTGTTTGCATACGCTTTCAAACATGTGAAAAAAACTATCAAAATTATCCCCCTCTTTAAATTGCAGAAGAAATTTACTGACCTGTTGTGCTTCTGGGGTCCAGTTACTTCCTACCCCATTAACTCCATGACTCTGGCGAAGACTCAGCATTTCCCTCTCATGCTTCATCTGACGCTCCTTTTCTTCGGCTTCTATCTCCAAACGCCTGGCCTCCAACTCAAGTCTCTTTAGCTTCAGCTGGATTTTTAAGTCCACTGCAGAAAGGCTGAGCTGTCCTTTTCCCAAGGATATTGATTCTTTACTGCCAGTCTGATTGTCTTTCGCAGAAAGGTTGAGCTGTCCATTCTCTGAGGATATTGTATCTCCACTGTCAGACTGTCTTCCTGGATGCTGTTATCTGATACAGCTGTAACCAAGGCTGCAATCAGGTCTGCCTTAGTCAGGTTTCCATGCACCAGTCCCCTGGTCTGGCACATCTTCACCAGCTGGCTCCTTGTCAGCTTTCCATACTCCTCTGCTGACATGCTGCCTGCTCTCCCTGATTAACTAAGTTACAAAAGAAATAAAACAAATGTGATCTGAACTCTGAGCATACACTACGTGGCTGGGTACAAAACACCTTCAGAGATCACTGTACATAAGCTACAGGTTTCATTCTACCCTCATCACTGCAAACCACAAGTGAGGATATCTTATCCCAACCACAAATGTGAGGATATCTTATCCCAACCATTGTGAACCACAAATGTGAGGTATCTTATCCCAACCACTGCCACCAGAAATGTGACGACCATGCCCTGGCCCAGCAATCAAGGAGCCACAATCCTCACCACTAACTCCAGGGAGGGCATCTCATATAAGAGGAAAGGATAACAAATACACACAGTAAAGTACAATTTCCCTTAAGTGCATACAGAGATCACAGTCAGTCTGGGGCGTGTTGCTCCCTTGCTCTCCAGGTCCCCAATAAGACTCTCCACTGGCACAGCTATAGGGTCCATATCTTAACCTAGCTGGCAAGCTAACCTCTATTACCCTCTCTGTCCAACCAGTGCTTCATGTCCCTGCCCAGGTAGCTGACACACCACACACACTTTGAGATAAGTATTTATACAAGTTCACAGACACTCCTGGGAAAGGCTGACACAGATTCTCCAGCCATGCCCCTTTACCCATACTATACAGTAGTAATTTCTGCCACCACCAGCTAATACTTATCAGCTACCCAAAGGCCCTTAAAAGGGTGTACAATTATTACTGTGCAATATTAGTATCCATTTGGTAATGTGACTATTCAGTCTAAGGCTTATTAGAGTGGCTTATTACAATAAACTCTATAAATATGCAATGTACTCTACAGCTTACTTATCTCTACACAAACCAGCCACAGGTAAAGGTTTTAAAAATATATAATAATAAATAATTAAAACACAAGACAATTCTACTACACCACAGTGATATCTAAGAGTTCAGAGATCACACAGAAACAATACAGTAGGAAAGTTCTGATATCACAGAAAAAACACTTGTCTAACTTTCTTCTAAATTCCTAGCTATTACTACAAGAAAACATACTTCTAAGACACTACTTACATAAGACAACAGGCAGAGTGCTAAGAGGGATATCAAGATCAAAATGTTACAGTCTCTCTCTGAACAATAGTTTTTAAACTCACTAACAGACATCTTTGCTAGGCCCTCCCAAATTACATCATTTTGACACTTAGTCGGGAGTTCCCAGGCCAACAAACTGTATTATTTAGCAATCTAACATCTGCTCAGGAAACTACAATAATAAAAGGCATTTCACATGTACACTCTAGCGATTATTCCTTAAGTTAAGACAATAGTAAGAATGTGTTCAGCCAGCCACTTCAGCACCACTGTTTAGATAATTTTAACTTCAAAGAACATTTGAAATGCTTGGCTTAGTTTTCCTTACAGCAGATGGCAATATTGCAACAATCATGAAGTTCACATTTTACAGTGTTTTATTTCATTTAAGAAACAAGGCTCTATTTTGCATTTATATTTACAAATGATATAATTATTTATGAAATCATTTACAAATGATAGAATTATGTATCAAATTCCATTTGACTAGGCTGGCAGCCTTCACCCATCTTCCCCCAATCTTTATATATATATATATATATATATATATATATAAACACACACACACACACACACACACATATATATATATATATATATATATATATATATATATATATACATACACACACACACACACACACACACACACACACACACACACACACACACACACACACACACACACACACACACACACACACACACACACACACACACATATATATATATATATATATATATATATATATATATATATATATATATATATATATATATATATATATGTATAGGCTTACAATCAAACTGTTGAGGTTTACCTCGAAAGTTAGAAGGATGAACATGGAGCGGCAGAGAGGCAAAACTGCCAACACAGTACTTGATGAATGTGAACATCAATACAGAGATTGTGTTCACAGTTTGGAGTGTTGGTGTTTTGAAGGGGATCGCACTACAGTGGGGATCAGGAAAATAAACCTTTTCCTCACTGTAGTGCTATCTTAGAGTTAGAATATATAAGTAGCATGGGGTGGGGGGTGCAGGGTGGTTTGCCCCCTGCAAAATGAAAATGGTAGGACATTTTCCACCTCATAGCAGATGTTTTTTTCAGGATGGTGAGTGGTTGAATATTGATTCTTTCTTTTGAAGCAATTGACATGCTAAGCAATCATCATAATTCTTTTTCATTGTTCTGGGTTGTGGATGTGAATGATCTAGGTAAGTCACCTCAACATTTTGATAGTAAACCATATATATATATATATATATATATATATATATATATATATACATTTGTGTGTGTGTGTATATATATATATATATATATATATATATATATATATATATATATATATATGTGTGTATATATATATATATATATATATATATATATATATATATATATGCAAGTAAACCAAAAACCCAGGTAGGAGGAAGCCAAAACGTACGTACTGCAGATCTTCGCACTATCAAAAAATATATGTCTCTACGTATTCCTAAGAAGGAAACGCCAAATGCTGATAATCTTATGGAATTGTAGTGCAAATACTCACAGAACCACGCACTAAATCAATGAAAAAACAATTCTGCTGTACCAAGAAACAAATGTTCAAAGTTGTTCTAGTCTTGCAATTGAAGTAATGTTCAAAAAACCATTCGGTCAAGTAGTAAATCCACAGTTTATTGTAAGCGCTTTCACGACATGTAACTGCCGCTTCATCGGACAAACAGTAAAAAACTGAGAGCAAGAAGTTTAAATACAGGATATCCTGCTCTTCAGCCAATGACAATGACTTTAGGAGGCGTGTTTCCTGCTATCATTAAATCACATATTAACTAAAAGTGACACCACCACTATAATTCATTGCAATAGGCCTACAAAATCATAAAGTCTTTTCATAAAAACATTGCAGAATCAACGACACCTACTATAAACATATATATATCTAAAAAAACATAAAACATATCTAAAAGCATGTATGTATTTATATAAAATATACCTAGCCAAAAACTACAGGCTAATTCAAGAAGTGCCTAACCTCACATACTCCTACCACAAGACCAAACTTTTTGTTATTATTAGTTTTTATCTTTATTATTATTGATTTTTATCACGATATCAGCCTTAAGGGCATATACCAGGCTGATACGAGAAAGCTAGCTAAACTAAGCAGAACAGTTGCAGTTGCTGCTAATAATCACCAAATGACCAAATTCCTGGGCTAGGAAATAAAACCAAATGACTGATGAGCCCATGGATGAAAAAATGGTTCAAATAGCCACATATAGAAAGATAGAGACCAACTATTTAAGCCTTCTGTTTTAAGGTGAGGTTTTATGGATAAACCTCATTTAGTCCCTGCCTCTATGGGCCGCTAATCTACAGATCCAACCTAGTTCTGCTTGTTCGGTTAGATTTATAATGTTCCCTCTCAAATTTGTGTCTAATACTTGAATGACCTGATATAAAAAAGTATGGGAATCTCCTGCTGTCAACGTATGTTTGGCCAATGCGCTACAGTCTTGCTGTCTTCTTAGACAATACTCATGATCGCGTATGTCAAGGAGGGTTCGGTTGGTTTTCCCCACGTAGAAGGAAAAACATTGTACACAGTGGGCAATGTATACCACGTTCCTAGTGGTGCAGTCACTATCACAATTCAGGGTCCATAGATGGCCCGTATCCGGATGCCGGAAATAGTGGGACTGATCTATGTAAATACATTGCAAACAGCTACCACATTTATTAGTCCTTTCCAAACCAGACCTTATTTTAGGGGGCCTTCTCAAGGCCCCACAAAGCTGTCGCTTGAAATTACACATGTTACTATATGTGAAAGATGGAACATCACCAACTAGGCTAGCCACCTTGCTGTCAGCTGTCAAAATATTCCAGTTCCTCCTAATAGTTTCTTGAACAAATGTTAATTTTTGTCCAAATGGTAGAACTATACTCACTGGACGATTAGTGACACTCAAAGGAGGATTAACATCATGCAAAGGAGGCTGTGAGAAATAGGGCTTAGCCCTATTAGTTCTAAGTTCATTCATTCCACTAAACACTCAATTTATTTCATGGTGTGAGTAGCCTCTTGTAATTAACCCTTCACGTAGGTCTCTAAGCCCTGTTATATAGTCCCCCTGTAAAGTAGATAATCGTGAAATACGCATGGCTTGACCCTTTATTATATTGCCAAAGATGTGTGAACTATGCATACTTTCTCTGTGAAGGAAAGCTGGCTTATAACATGGTTTCCTGTGTACTTTGGTGTTAATCTGATTTCCTACTTTGAAAACAGTGGTGTCTAAGAAGTCTATGCTATCTGTTGAAAATTTCATAGTAAATTTCAGGAAGCTGTTACAGGAATTCAAACGTCCAAAAAACATTTCCAGTTCTTTCACTGACCCTTTCCAAATAAAGAAGAGGTCATCCACAAACCTCTTGTAGAAAACTATAAGAGGCTCATGTACTACATGTTCCTCCTCGCCATGACAAGATTGGCATAGCTGTTAGCACAGCTAGTGCCCATGGCGACCCCCTTAACTTGTTTATAACAAGTTCCAGCATAGAGAAATATATTATTATCCAGGACTATCTCCATCAATGAGGCTATATAATCTATTTTAGGCCTAGATAAATTTGAATGTTCATTCAAATACTTCTGTAAGTAGCATATTCCCTCAAAATTAGGTATGCAAGTAAAAAGGGAAGTCACATCCATGGTAACAAACATGAAGGTATCGCTAATGATGGCAGGATGGGATGTCGCATATGCAAACAGGTCCCTTAGAAAATGTTCTGAATCCTGTAATATATAAGGTGATAATGCTACAAAAGGTTTCAACTCCTGATCTAAAAACATAGAAATAGGCTCAGTTAGCCAGCCTGCACTGGCTACAATTGGTCTAAGTTCTGGTGTTACAGAGTTTTTATGAATCTTTGGTAGACCTGAAATGGTCGGTATTAGCGGATAATCCACTGTCATGAAATCTAATGTTTCTCCAAGCATAAGGCCCTCATTTGCACATTCCTTCAAGGTTCTATCCATACTTTGTTTCATTGAAAAAACAATGTCAGGTGAAACTAGGTTATAAGCTTCATCGCTTAACAGACCCTCCATCTTAGCAGGGTTCCTCCTTTGGTTGCCGGCCATAATATATTGTTATTGTGTTTGAGACTGTGTTTTCGCTTCCTGTCGGTAATTTAGGTAAGCCAAGAAAGTGCAACCAAGTCCTTTTCTACCGCCTGCATTAACATGCCGAAAGTGCATGGTGGTACAAGTTACTTCTTCGATATCGTTTTGTTGTCGCCGAAATTCGTCAACTTTAAGAGAGCTGCGTAAACCAACAAAGTAGTGTTCAGTGACTCTAACTCCTTTAATAGACGCTTTTAAGGAGTTAATCAGCTGTGATTTGAATCCCTTTGATTAATTTTGAGGATGAAGTGCTTGAAGAAAGCACGAACAGAACACTGCTAATGAAGCAATAATTAAATCCCTACAAAGAGACATTGAAAATGAGCTTTATAGACTAAAATGGTTACAAGCTCAGAGGCATCATATGGAAGCATGTTTGGTAAAGGGCATAGTCCCGCGTGGCAGTCATGATCCTAAACATGCCTACATATGGGAGTACTTACCCTACTCTCTTACAGAAATGGCAACAGATTAATCTGAACGCCAGTCGGGCCTACATTCAGTTGCTTATTGACTTTTTTCTTCCCATTGAAGAAAAAAGTAAAGAAAAAATCTGTATTAATCAGGAAAAGTTAGCCACTATCAAGGGGGAAAGTACAACAGAACTTTTATGCATGATTTGCTAGAACGCGTAGGGCGATATGAGAATAATTTATTAAACATCAAAAAGAAGAAAATCAACCGAGATTTAAAAGACTTTTCTGAACAGCATGTTTTTGTTTGGCCGAGGAACACTCTAACTAGTAGGGACATCAGGCCTAATAGTCTGAGACGGCCCTCGCAAACTAGAGACAATCAACCACCTAGGAATCTGAACCAGAGTGGAAATCATTCTCACAATAGGTTCATTCCCATTAGTGAACCATCTTCCAACTTACCATTGGCTACAGAGGAAGGTTCCAACCTTAGTGGATTACCCTCAGGCTTCCAACCATCTTTAATTGATGATTCCACATCAGGAGAGTCAGCTATTTTTGTAAAGAACAAACAAGGGGCAGATGGTGTTATTTCCAATATGGTCACCTCACCTATAGATGCGAATGCTCCATCGGTTTACACTACTCCAAATGAAGTGGGCGTGGGCCATCAACCCACCACTGATGTTGCGAATACTGCTCCTTCTACCACACATGTAGGGTTGGCAGGAGCAGTTTGAAGAAAAATCCAACTGGAAAGGATTGAAATCAACAATCCCATTGAAGCCCCTTTTCCTATACGGTTGAACAGGAAACGGTCCATCGAAGCTTACAACAGTCGAGGGGCCAAGAAGAAAGATCTGCAGCCAGTGCAGCAACAAACACTACAGAAATTTTGGACATAAATTCTCTCGTATTTAATCTATCGAGTCATGCTTTGACTAAATCTGAAACTGAAGTTTTGAATAAAGGCATGTCCTTTATTCCTACCTCTAACCTGGACTTGGGACAAGTCATCATAGCAATTAGATTGTTTGCACGAAATTTATGCTTAAAGTTATTGTTCAATGACAACAAAACTGAAGTATCTTCTTTAGTTAGAAAGAGAAGTAGCTTTGTACCCACCATGCACTCGAATGTTGAAATTTTTATACAAGCAGTAGAAAAGGACTTATATGATCAGTTTACTTCTTATAAACCTACCCTAAATTACAATCTGACTAGGGCTCAGACTGAAGCCTTTTTTAGTCTCAAACACAATAGCAATATAGTTATATGGCCAGCCGATAAGGGAGGACCCGTAGTGGTTTTGGATTCATCTTACTATCATGCTAAGATGGAGGGTCTGTTAAGCGATGAAGCTTATAACCTAGTTTCACCTGACATTGTTTTTTCAATGAAACAAAGTATAGATAGAACCTTGAAGGAATGTGCAAATGAGGGCCTTATGCTTGGAGAAACATTAGATTTCATGACAGTGGATTATCCGCTAATACTGACCATTTCAGGTCTACCAAAGATTCATAAAAACTCTGTAACACCAGAACTTAGACCAATTGTAGCCAGTGCAGGCTGGCTAACCGAGCCTATTTCTATGTTTTTAGATCAAGAGTTGAAACCTTTTTTTAGCATTATCACCCTATATATTACAGGATTCAGAACATTTTCTAAGGGACCTGTTTGCATATGCGACATCCCATCCTGCCATCATTAGCGATACCTTCATGTTTGTTACCATGGATGTGACTTCCCTTTTTACTTGCATACCTAATTTTGAGGGAATATGCTACTTACAGAAGTATTTGAATGAACATTCAAATTTATCTAGGCCTAAAATAGATTATATAGCCTCATTGATGGAGATAGTCCTGGATAATAATATTTCTCTATGCTGGAACTTGTTATAAACAAGTTAAGGGGGTCGCCATGGGCACTAGCTGTGCTAACAGCTATGCCAATCTTGTCATGGTGACCTTCGAGGAGGAACATGTAGTACATGAGCCTCTTATAGTTTTCTACAAGAGGTTTGTGGATGACCTCTTCTTTATTTGGAAAGGGTCAGTGAAAGAACTGGAAATGTTTTTTGGACGTTTGAATTCCTGTAACAGCTTCCTGAAATTTACTATGAAATTTTCAACAGATAGCATAGACTTCTTAGACACCACTGTTTTCAAAGTAGGAAATCAGATTAACACCAAAGTACACAGGAAACCATGTTATAAGCCAGCTTTCCTTCACAGAGAAAGTATGCATAGTTCACACATCTTTGGCAATATAATAAAGGGTCAAGCCATGCGTATTTCACGATTATCCACTTTACAGGGGGACTATATAACAGGGCTTAGAGACCTACGTGAAGGGTTAATTACAAGAGGCTACTCACACCATGAAATAAATCGAGTGTTTAGTGGAATGAATGAACTTAGAACTAATAGGGCTAAGCCCTATTTCTCACAGCCTCCTTTGTATGATGTTAATCCTCCTTTGAGTGTCACTAATCGTCCAGTGAGTATAGTTCTACCATTTGGACAAAAATTAACATTTGTTCAAGAAACTATTAGGAGGAACTGGAATATTTTGACAGCTGACACCAAGGTGGCTAGCCTAGTTGGTGATGTTCCATCTTTCACATATAGTAACATGTGTAATTTCAAGCGACAGCTTTGTGGGGCTGTGAGAAGGCCCCCTAAAATAAGGTCTGGTTTGGAAAGGACTAATAAATGTGGTAGCTGTTTGCAATGTATTTACATAGATCAGTCCCACTATTTCCGGCATCCGGATACGGGCCATCTATGGACCCTGAATTGTGATAGTGACTGCGCCACTAGGAATGTGGTATACATTGCCCACTGTGTACAATGTTTTTCCTTCTACGTGGGGAAAACCAACCGAACCCTCCGTGAACGCATACGCGATCATGAGTATTGTCTAAGAAGACAGCAAGACTGTAGCGCATTGGCCAAACATACGTTGACAGCAGGAGATTCCCATACTTTTTTATATCAGGTCATTCAAGTATTAGACACAAATTTGAGAGGGGGTAACATTATAAATCTAACCGAACAAGCAGAACTAGGTTGGATCTGTAGATTAGCGGCCCATAGAGGCAAGGGACTAAATGAGGTTTTATCCATAAAACCTCACCTTAAAGGCAGAAGGCTTAAATAGTTGGTCTCTATCTTTCTATATGTGGCTATTTGAACCATTTTTTCATCCATGGGCTCATCAGTCATTTGGTTTTATTTCCTTGCCCAGGAATTTGGTCATTTGGTGATTATTAGCAGCAACTGCAACTGTTCTGCTTAGTTTAGCTAGCTTTCTCGTATCAGCCTGGTATATGCCCTTAAGGCTGATATCGTGATAAAAATCAATAATAATAAAGATAAAAACTAATAATAACAAAAAGTTTGGTCTTGTGGTAGGAGTATGTGAGGTTAGGCACTTCTTGAATTAGCCTGTAGTTTTTGGCTAGGTATATTTTATATAAATACATACATGTTTTTAGATATGTTTTATGTTTTTTAGATATATATATGTTTATAGTAGGTGTCGTTGATTCTGCAATGTTTTTATGAAAAGACTTTATGATTTTGTAGGCCTATTGCAATGAATTATAGTGGTGGTGTCACTTTTAGTTAATATGTGATTTAATGATAGCAGGAAACACGCCTCCTAAAGTCATTGTCATTGGCTGAAGAGCAGGATATCCTGTATTTAAACTTCCTGCTCTCAGTTTTTTACTGTTTGTCTGATGAAGCGGCAGTTACATGTCGTGAAAGCGCTTACAATAAACTGTGGATATATATATATATATATATATATATATATATATATATATATATATATATATATATATATATATATATATATATATGTATATGGATTCACTTCACAATGTCAAATTTCCAAAAGATCGAATGTTATATGGCTGAGACAGTATGATCAAACTTTCAGAACCTCCACATTCTAAAATAAATCCACAAAAACAAACAAAAAAATACCTTTCTCACCATTATTGCATGGAGGAAAGCCCCCCCCCTGCACCCCCACACCCCCTCTACTTAAAAATACCATCTTTGAGATCGCACTACAGCGAGGAAAAGAGAAATCTCCTGTGTTGCAGTGTATGGAGATCTCTGTTCACAATATCGAGATTCCAAAACTTTGATCATATGGTCTCGGCCATATGAAATTCAATCTTTCGGAAATTCGGCATTGTGAAATGTACATATATATGTATATATATTTATATATATATATATATATATATATATATAGATATATATAGATATATATATATATATATATAGATATATATAGATATATATATATATAGATATAGATACACACACACACACACACACACACATATATATATATATATATATATATATATATATATATATATATATATATACATATATATACATATATATATATATATATATATATATATATATATATATAAGTTCAGGTACTGTGTGGAATGCTGAGGGTTTTACTGCTTGTAGAAAATAAGTTTAAAGCAATATATTCACTCTTTACCTGTATTTTCATTTTCTTTATTTTTTTTTAGGGTTTTGAAACTCTGTAATCTAAATCTTGATATTTCAGTACAGAAACAGTTCTTGAAATAGATAAGTGAGT
This sequence comes from Protopterus annectens, assembly GCF_019279795.1. Classification (NCBI taxonomy): domain Eukaryota; kingdom Metazoa; phylum Chordata; order Ceratodontiformes; family Protopteridae; genus Protopterus; species Protopterus annectens. The sequence goes on from NC_056741.1 coordinate 1,615,343,812, forward strand.
TTCTGCCAGAGCCAAGGCATAAGTTGTTTAGTGCATACAACAAGGTCTACAATACTGACCCCCATTTAACATCTGTGAAGAAGCTATCCTTTTCCCATATTGTTGAAAATGCCACTGCTGTCTAACATTCATTCATTTCTTTCATATGTCACTTACTCACTTAAACTGTTGTAGAACAGGGGGCTGAGACCTTTTCTGTCAGTGAACTGTCACAAGACAGAGAAATGAATGGCAAGTGCTGACAGCACATGTGCACTCACACACGGGATGCACATATGTGGCCAAACTAGCAGTTGCCAATTCACCTACAACATGTCTTAGAGATAAAGGAGGAAACCAGAGCACCTAGTAAAAAGCGATATGGCAAGAAAATGGGTATGCACACTTCACACAGTGGATGCCACAGCTGGGAAATAATGTGAAAAAAGCACTGTAAATCTGCAATGCTACCTACATTGCTGCTTTAGGTACTTCCCAAAGAACAATAACTGATCTTTAACCAATACAAAATCCATGATTTGATGGAAAAAGCAAAAGAGTCAAGGTGCTTATTGGCAAATGAATGCTGAAGATGGTTTTGCTAGAAGTGGTCATTATATATTTTAATGACTAGTGACTCTTCAGTCCAGTTTCCCCAAACTGTGTTTGTTGGCATAATATTTAGTCTAAGAGATCACCTTTGCTATGTTTGTTGTCAGCTCATCTTGAGCCCTTTGTATCACACAGCTGTTCAAACCCTACAATACCTCTTTGTGCTAGTGAATATAGCTGTACCCATCATGGATAGAGAAGCTCAGACAGCAATGATAAGGATGCATCTCCACTGGGTTAAGTACACCTGCTCTAAGCAGACACAGTTGGTTACTCTATCCCTGGCACTGAAACACAGACCTTGCTGTACTCCTATGCAGAACACTACTAAATCCTACCTACATGCTGAATGATGCCCTGATCCAAGAGCTGCAAACTAGCATGCATACTTTTCATTAAGAGACTGATGTATTCAGCAAACAATATATTTCCCTGTACTCTACCCATTTATACACACAGCAAATTTCAGACCAGGAAAAATAAGTGCAAATGTTCATTGTGCATGGTTTCATACTAGGCAACTGATCTAGAAGACCATTAGAAGCCTAGTCAACGCAAATCTCACTGCTTGCATCCTCTGTCAATCAAGACCTAAGAATACAACCAGAGGATGGGCTTATGGATCCTTGTCAACTCATCTAGGATGGTTTTAAATAGAACTAAGGAGGTATTTTTTTTATGTTTAGTTGGAGTGGAAGCTTAATCCATAGATAAAGATTCATTAGGGAAAATGTATCTATCCCTCAAACAGGTTCTGATAATATTGTGATAATAGGCTTAGGTCTTTTGAACAGGTATATGTGATACTTCCAATTTTTCTAAGGTGCAAAATTTCAAGCAGGACTGAGTCTTTTACAGCCCTGTAGGCCAACCATAGTTCACAGCACAAGGGCAAGTAAGAGATGTGGTACAGTAATAGAGCTTTTAGTCTCAATGCATAACTTCAGGAGCTCATAGTTGGTATTTCTTCATCAGGAATACTATTTTTTTAAGTTGGGCAGTCTGTTGGGAGAGGTATATTCCAATTCATGTGTTATAGTCTATTAAGGGACAGGATAGTGAAGAGTGGAAGGGAATGATAACTTGGAATATGTGGAGGATATGCCCTCAATAATAACTTGGGCAAAGAAGAAGTATTTCCTATCAATAATTGATACGTGATGGCAAATTGAGAGTTCCTTGTCTATGACTGTGCTAAGGTCACTAATAGCAATATTTGTTTTTTTTGGCGGGGGCGGGTATTTATATGGTAGTACAGAGGTATTCCTGTCTCACAAAGAGAACTGTATGCATGTTTTGCACTGAGATTGACTCTATGATCATAAACCAGGTGCTAGTCTGGTTTAGGCCATCTAGCCTGATATGAGTACCACTAACAGAGTTGAAGTTATCCCCAAGTTAACCGTCATCTGCAAACTTTGTCAGCTGTAAACCCTTGGTATCAACTTGAACATCAGAGAAGCAAATGCAGAAGAAGGGAGGAGAGAATATGGAACCACTGCTGGTGACAATTCTCTAGAAGGATAGTGTGCTAGAAATCCAGGTTCTGTTTTTGAGCTAGTTAATTATTCAGAAGTTTACATAAAGATTTATGTTTGATTGGATGATAGTTTCCAGCACTGGTGATAGGGCTTCTCTTGTGTAATGTACAATTATGACTATTCTCCAAATCTCAGGCATGCATCTAGTTGAGAAGCTGAGACTGAATAAGTTTAGAAGGGAATTGGTTAGGCTATATTTAGCTCTAATAGATAAACACATATATTGCCACAACCTATAGAATTAGTATATATATATATATATATATATATATATATATATATATATATATATATATATATATATATATATATATATATATATATATATATATATATATATATATATATATATATATATATATATATATATATATATATATATATATATATATATATATATATATATATATATATATATATATATATATATATATATATATATATATATATATATATATTTTTTTGGTTTTGGGAGGAGCATTTAAGACCTATCAAGAAGGAATTATGGGAAGGTAGCTCCAAGAAGTAAGAAGGGAAAATTAGGTAGAATAGATAAGAGAAAAATTAGAACTTACTGGATCTGGTTATGTATTAGTGATGTACTGTGGATCGAAGTATGTTGTGCCATTTGAGGTCAGCTTTATATTATACTTGATGTTTCTTCTGATACTTTTACCATAGTTAGAGAATACTTTTTGATTGTCATTGGAAAAGGTGGTGATATTCAGTTTTTACTTGGCTTTGTGACTTTTATCTGCATTAAGCTTGGCTTTGTAACTGTTGATATTATGCTCAAGTTCTTTGCTGACTTTTTGAGCATATTTTTGTAAATGGTAATTTAGGCTTGTTTCATAGTGTGAGGTTTTTTTCTTTTATTGTACTTTTTATTGATATTTGGATACAACCATAGTGGCATGATTTTAAAATTTCCATACTACTTATGGTGGATAGGGATGGATGCTTCACTGTAGGAATTAAGGGGAGAGTAAATGCCAATGGTATAGGGACCTTTTTTTTTCATGGGGTGGGCCTTTAAATTTTATTAGTTCATCTAAGAGCATTATGGTATAATGTATGCTTAGAGTGAGTCATAGGTTGCGTTCTTAGGGAGAAAATGAAAGCATGATGGCATGATTTAATCACAAAGGAGAGAAAAAGAGAGACAGAGAGAGAGAGAGAGAGAGAGAGAGAAAGAGAGACCATAAGTATCAAGTTGACAGGTACTATACCATACCATTCAATTGTCCAGATTTTTGCAGAATGTCAAGATTTTAACTTCATATTTTAGTCTGTTTCTCATAAAATATGAGGTTTCTAGCAAATTAACTTTCTAAGTTTATAGCAACATTTAAAACTTGTCCCTGATTTTGATCCTTTGTTTCCCTGTTATTTTTGACTTTGTCGAGATGTCTTGTGCTTAGGGGTTGAGAGGTACATGCTAGATTAGTCAGCACAAGTTCAAGCAGACTGGAGCCACTAGATGTAAAAAAGCACTATTTTGCCAAGGGATTTAACATTAATAAAATTATGGATCCACTGTGCATTTCTGTTGTTTGCTGTGTATGTTTTCAATTAATGGATATAAAGTTGAAGTCGCCCAAGTTGATTATAATTGTCTCAATAGTTAAGGACTGAAGACATCTGTGGTAGGTATCATGGTTGGTAGAACACATGGAGGAGTTTTGTAGTTGACAATAATATGATAATTGGACTTGTTTGTTATCCCTGAGATATCCATGATTTCAATGTTATCATTTGCCAGCTCTGACAGTACAGAGAAAGAGAGAGAGGAGCTGTTACCTGAGTTTGGTATGTGGCCCAGGAGCTTGATGCATTTGATGGGGGGTATGGACATGCACATCCATGGGAGGAGAAGAGATCAGAGCTACAGAGCAGAGAGGCATGGATTCAGCTTGCTAAGCTGTCAAAGGGTGGTATCATTCATTGTGAGTGCATTGGATCATACACCCACAAAAGCACATCTGTTCCCCTGCCACAGGTGGAGATAGGGCAATCATAAATCCACCCATAGCCTATATGGTAGAGAAGATCTCAGTCCACCATTATGGCTACTTCAGTGATGGCCCTCTATATAACTTTCATATCTGTGGTTTTGTGGATCCCCTAGACAACTTTCATCCTTGCAGTTCTGTGGATCCCTCTTCATGAGGAAATGAATAGATTGAAGTACAGCAGGGGGTAGCTTGATGGTTAGTAGGCATGAGGCTAAAATCAACCTGCAAAAAAAACAGCTATTATTTCACCAAATATGTCATGACTGCTGCTTCATGAAAGGAGTTGCTTGACCAGACTGACTGACTTCAGTACAGAAACTAAAGGTGAATCCCACTTTGATTCACTCACAGCCCACAATTTCCCAGTTACCCCTGAAGTTGAGTTTTTATTATTAACCATCTCCTCCGTGCAATTTACTCACTTTGTCCCTACCCTTAAAGTCACAAATCCATTGAAAACTACATTGTCACAGCACACTAATGTTATTCCCTGCACACTCTACCAGAGAAAAATGTATAACACACTAAATCATTCAATCACTGTAATACACAAATACACACTCTACCTTTTGCTCTATCAATCTTTTTCAGTTACTTTATATAATCAAACAGCAACAATTCTAAACCTCACAGTACTCAGTAATCTGTTAATTAATGCTGGACTACTGCCCGTCACATAACTAACATCCTAGCATTTTGTCCTTCATCCCAACCTCCTCTTACCTACCTCTTCCTTGACATTTACACAAGACACCAATGACTACACAACATCACTCTTTCCCACCCTATAAAACTGCAATGACATTCACCTTTTCAGGGTTACCTACTTGTAACTGTTTCAAACAAAACCCATACTACCCACACAGTTACAAGCTGAACACAAATGTTTTCCCTCCACACACATGCCGTATTTTGCACCTGACTTCATTGTGAGGACTTTCACCCTAATCCTGGTCCAAAAAAGAACTTAACCTACTCACATTCCAAATTACAGACTGAAGCTTCTCTAAAAGTTCTTAATATCAATCTACAAAATAAACTCACAGACCTACATGCATGTATTACTAACCATTCTACAGAAACCCTTTCCATAACTGAAACTTGGCTAAAACCAATAATCAGAGACAATGAAATATTTCTTCCAAGGTAGACTATGGTACATGCTGATGGGAAATGAAAAAAAAAGGAAGTGGAGTAGCCATATCCTCATATTCTACCCTATCATGCTTCAACATAGACTCTATCAACACACCAGTCCCCATTTTATTAATCAAATTAAGAAACGAATTGAAGCTGCAGTAAGGCAGATTCCAACAGGAAAAACTTTAATAAACTAAGCACTTTCATCCCCTAAAACAATGGTAAAGAGTAAAAAACACATCGGGAAAAATTCAAAAAAGCCTACACAGAGTGATTTTCCATGTAGGCATAGTGTTACGGCCCCAACATGGAAACCAGCAGCTGAGTGATACAGTAAACAGACCAGAGGGGCGTGCACGAGAGTGCAGACAAAGAAGTGTCAGTGGAATGCAAATCACCTCATAAGCAGGTGAAATCCATGCAAATGAGGGTGATCTGCAATCCAGTATGCTGCACAGTACCCGTGTAGGAGGCATGTTGCTATCAGAAATGTACACAGAAAGTAACCATGTACATAAATGAAAAAAATAAACAGGGCACAAAAAAAGGTTGGATATTGCAATGTAGGGATGGAAATGGCCAAATATATGCCCAGTGAGTCCAAAAAACAATGCAAAACATTATAAAATATTTCTTTTTTTTAAATAAACATATTACGTTTGCGCTCTGCACAGCAATGCCGTTATGCAAAAAAATATATTAAAATGTTGAAAAACTAAAAAAAAGACATTTGCAAAAATAATGCATTATAGTGCCCTGCATGCATAGTGTACAATGCAGGTGTCAGTGGTTGCTAAAGAGGCAGGCCCTGGAGTGGTGAAGTATCTAGGGAATATATAAGGATATGTATGCAAATGAGCTGGGGTTACTGAATTGCAAAAATGAGCCACTGTGTCCATAGATAAAACCCATGTAGGGTCAGAATTGTGTTGGTGTCAGTAGATCAGGTAGCTGACATCAAAAGGGGGTGTGTCATTCTGTGTTTAAGTGGATTGGAGCTCAGTGGCTCCCATTTGTGTTCAGCTAAGCACAGCTAAGCAGGGGTGTGTGTACAGTGCTGCTAAGCTTTGTTTATCTGTGGGGCATGTGTTTTAGTTGGTTTAAGCTATGCTGAGCATGTCCGTGCATGGAGGTGTATGTACACTGCTGAACACTGTTTATACTAGGGCTGTGGGTTTGCACATGGTGCCACAGTGCAGTGAAAGAAATTAAAAAAAATACAAGAAAATAGCCTGGGAAAGCCAATCAAGTATAAATGACTGATAAGCTCTGTTCCACTGACACTGGGCCATTCAAAACCTTCTATGATAGACATGGTAGGTGGAATGCATCCCAGTCAGCCAATCACATAGGCTGCATTTGCAGCACACCACTATAAAGTATGCATACACCCTTCAATCTGATTTTTCCCACATACTCTGTACCACTAGAGAACACAGTTGGGATGCTGCTGCTCTGCTACATCTGTATGTGCTAGAGGCTGAGGTTGGTGCTGGTGCTGATGCTAACAATAGGCCTAGACTGAGAAGGAGAAGACTGTTCAGGCCCAGGGTAGCCTTCCAGGGGCTACATGAGCTGGGGATAATAGAGCACTACAGGGTGGACAGGGACATACTACAAGAACTCATCAAGCTTTGCCGCCCTCAACTCAGACCCAGAGCCAACAGAGGGGAACCTATTCCAGTAGGAAAAAAGGTATGTGTAGCCCATAGAATATCAGCTAGAGGTACTTTTCAAAGACCTACTGGGGGCATGATGAGGGTCTCACAGGCATCTGCATCCAGGGTACTCCACCAGTTCCTGGCTGCCATGCAAACACATACCAGGGAGCACATATATTTACTCTGCACCCCTGAGGAGAGGGCCAGCAATATGCATCTCTTCCACCATGTAGCACACTACCCTGAGGTACTGGGTGCAATAGACTGCTCTCATGTCCACATCAAAGCACCACCTGGTGAGGAGGGTAAAGTCTATGTCAACTGCAAGGGGTATCACTTCATCAACTGCCAGGTCGTGTGCAATACCCAGGCATTATCATGAATGTGTGTGCTGGTAGCCCTGGCATTTATCATGACCCCCACATCTGGCATCCATTACAGCTGTGCCAGATGTTTCCCAGGGGAACATCCCATATGGCCATCTACTGGGGAATGCTGGTGGCACACCGGAGCCGTGGATGATGACACCCATCAGAAATGCACACACACCTACCAAAAAAAGCCCATAATGAGGCATGCACACAAACTAAGAACATCATAAAGCTTGTGTTTGGGCTGCTCAAATCACGGTTCTGCTGTCTTGATATATATGGTAGAACTCTGCAGTAATCTCCAGCTACATGTGCACACATGTTCACAGTATGTACCATGCTACACAATATGATCCTGCAGAAACAGCTGTGGCAGGAACATCACAGGGAAGGGACACACTGCCTCCCACCAGTGCCAAGGTCCCCACAGCACAAGGGGCTTGTAAGAGGAACCCCCTGAACCTGTCCCTGTAGGCAGATGTAGGTGTGCACAGTATGCCTTGGCCTTGGCAAAGAGACAATGCATAGCACATGCTCTGACATCCTAGGGACCTAGGGGTTGATACCACATTCCGACTCACATACATAGTAGAAAGGATGCCAGCCACACCACACAACCTGTACCCTACCATGTATTGGTTGTGTCCTGGGTGCATTTGACAGAGTCAGCACTGAAGCACTGTGAGTTCAATTGCTGCAGACACAAGGTAAGTCACTCTTTTTTACAACAAATATATGGCATACTAGACTATGGTAGCATATGTATGGACCTGCTGCATGTATGCTAGAGAAGAGAGTGGGCTACTTGGAAACCTCCAGACAACTTATAGCTATGTGGGACAACAGGAGCTCTCTTCCTAATACTGGCCACCCCATAATATGCAGTAGGCCCCAAGGCAGCAAAACCCACTGCACTATGCGAGGAAAATGACAAACAGCAGGGTCATCGGACAGATACATGACTTTCAATGCTAGAGTCCCCAACCCCTAACACACCTGTGTTTCCATACAACTGAAGTAACATTATATTTGCAAGGTAATAGCAGCAGACAGCAAAATCCCAGGGCTGTCCCAATAAACCTGGTGACATGTTCCATTTCCACAATATCCACTGGTCAATGTGGTATGTATGTCTGTGGTTGATAGTGTCAGGAATTTAACTGCACTGTCTGGTGGCTGTTGTGTCTTAGTGGGCTAAGCACATTACCATGATTGATGGTGTTCATGGTTTGAGAGTGACTGCACCTACTATTTTGCATGTGAGCTACACCTTTGTTAGGAGTTCTACAGACTGTCCATATGTCACTATTTGTTACTGCAAGAAAGCCAGACAAAGCCAAAGACAATGGAGGGACAGGGGGGCCACAGATATGGACAGTACACAGCTTTGAGTAACCTATATAGTGGCTAGTAGAACAGCAGGTGGTAAGAAGTCAGAGTAGCATCAGGATGTCAAGGCTGTGATGTGATTGTGCCAGTACTTAGAACAAGTCAGTGGACACCATCATACCTCTCAAATCTACAGTTTTGCAGAATGTTCACAGTTTTGCCTCATATTTCTGGTTTGTTTTTCATAACTTTGCAGTTTTCTGGCAAACTAGTGGCAAATCAATAAAGGTTGACATTAGAAATAAATGACAGATATTTGAGATGCAGAGTTCATACCCTTCAGAAAATTCATGCTAATTTGAAAACTGTTATTCTACCAACTGCCTAAGTTTGTAAGAGCAATATTAAAAAATTGTCCCTATTTTTGGGCCTGTGTCCCATTGTTATTATATATGGCTATGTCCAGATTTCTTTCTCTAAGAGGTTGAGAAGTATGGACACCTTGTAGCATTATAATAACAATACAGCACGAAATGTCTGAGGACCAGAGCAGACATATGGATCGAAATGCTGGACATCCTGCAAAACAGGTACCGTCAGAGGTGTGAAGTCGGTAACCCTATGTGTGGTGTTACATCTTGTACCTCAGTCACAGAATATCTACAACTACATAGAGCTGCAACTGTGGACAAAGCCAGGAACAGGAGCAGGACAAAGGGACACATATAAGGAGAAGGATGAACTACTGGCCAGAAAAATGTAGAAAGTACACAGTAGAACAGGTCATGCATGGGTTCCTTGCTGTGTATGGATTCAATAACTCAAATGATTGTCAGCAGTTTCTCCCGTCAGTTTATAATGATCTACCACTGATGTACCAGGAAATCACATTGCTATGTAAAACATACCAGATATATGATGAAAAACCCTGTTCAGTGTAATACAATCTGTTCACACCCTAGGTATAAGTCAGATATTATGGCCAGCACACTGCTGTGGAATCCCTTGGGAATTATATCAGGGCGGTACTGCACTGTGTAATCAGATGCAGCAGCCAATTGGCTGTAGCACATAAAATCCTGGACTGGAGTACAGGTAGGTCTGGACTGGAGTCCCCTTGTAAGCACTGATGGTCATACTGGGCATGCTTCTACACTTAGCTAATTTCAGCCCATGTCTGAAGCCTCATCTCCCTATACAACCGAGATGCCAATATATCTCTGTGCATACAGACAGCTATGTATACCACACTGTCTCTCCCTATCCCCATCAGACATGACTACCCTTACCTATCAGTATGTGGCACATATATATATATATATGTATTTGTAGAGTTTTATATACATACATATATATATATATATATACATATATATCTATATATATATATATATATATATATATATATATATATATATATATATATATATATAAAGAGAATCAGAGAGGAGGAGACACAGAAAGGTATAGAGAGATGTAGTTGTGCAGCCACTTGCACACCAATTGTTACCAGTGGTGTGTGCAACTATTGCAGTGAGCTGTAGTGTGTATTAGTAGGTATTTAGGGATTCTACTCTCACATCAGCCACCATGTGTGTGTGTGTGTGTGTGTGTGTGTGTGTGTGTGTGTGTGTGTGTGTGTGTGTGTGTGTGTGTGTGTGTGTTTGTGTGTGTGTGTGTGGATCTACTTCATTTGCTCTAACTTCCGATTGACTGATACCCATTTGCCCAACCCCATTTGACCAAAATTTCATTTGACCGACACTTCATTTACCGACAAGTATTATTGGCAAGTAAATGGGATATGCCCCCTTCCCCACTGTAGTGCGACCCTGGAGTTAGAATATATAGTTGGGGGGTGTGGGGGGCACAGCCTCCCACAATGGGGGTGGGGGGGCAAAGCCCACCAGTTACTTTTGTTTTACTAAGCAATATTAAAGCAAAACTAAACAATGCACAAAACAAACTGTGGTCACCACCCAAAGGTTCTTATAGTCAAAATCCAATGAGAGTAAAACAAATACTGAAGTAACCACCACGGCTGTATAATCCAAACTGTTGTACTAGTACAACAGTTTGGATTATACAGCCATGGTGGTTACTTCAGTATTTGTTTTACTCTTGAAACTAAACAATATAATATGAAATTAAGTGGGGAAGTGGGCATATCCCATTTACTTGGTCAAATGAAGTGTCGGTCAAATAAAATTTCAGTCATTTGGTGTCGGGCAAATGGGTGTCCGTCAATCAGAAGTTAGGGCAAATGAAGTAGACCTGTGTGTGTGTGTGTGTGTGTGTGTGTGTGTGTGTGTGTGTGTGTGTGTGTATGTAGATATTCCACATACAGTGTCATACACATGCCCAACAGGCCTATGTCAGTGAAATGGTCAATCATTTTATGGCCCTGTGACTAGTGTCCTTCACAACAGTGGCCTCCCTGTCAACAGCTGCTGATGTCATCCACCCCAACAGCAGTGGCATTCACTCTCCAAACACATACGCTCTGTGGTGCATACAATATTTACATAGCACTATACTCTATATAACTAGATAGGTGCGGGTTATAATCTCAACAATGGCAACTCTGTGAGTGTGTGTGCGTGTAAGTATATCCACTTAAAGCAGTGTTTCTATCATGCCTATGTGTGTGCAATAATAATACATTTTAAGTCCCATGCCTGCCTGTTAGCCCCCGTATTGGCTTACTTTACAGGGCCTGCTGATATCATCCACCTTATAAGCACATTGAGACACTCTCCAAGCACATATGCTCAGTGGTGCATGCAATAAGTAAGTAGTACTATGGTATATATGTTGTGATAGGTAGGGATTCTAATCCAAACAATGGCAACTTTGTGAATGCGTGTGTGTGTAAGCATATCCCCCTGCAGCAGTGTTTCTATCATGCCTATGTGCGTGCAATGCTAATACATTTTAAGGCCTGTGCTTACCTGTTAATCACCCCATTGACTTACTTTACAAGGCCTGCTGATGTCACCCACCTTAGAAGCACATTGATGCACTCTCTAAGCACATACGCTCAGCGGCACATGCGATAAGCATGTAGCACTATAGTATGTACATCTAGATAGCTAGGGATTTTAATTCCAACAATGGCAACTCTGTGAATTTGTGTGTAAGTATATTCCCTTGTGGCAGTGTGGCTGTCTTGTGTGTGTGATGGTTATACAATTTTAAGGGCCTGTTAACCCCCCATTGACAACCTTTTCAGGGCCTACTGACCTCAGCCTCCTTAGAAGCACAGTTAGACACTCTCCAAACATGTTAGCTTCATGGTGCATGTGATACGTTCACATTACTATAGTGTATATAACTAGATAATAGGAGTTCTACTCTCAAAAGTGGCAACTCTGTGTATGTGTGCATAAGCATATCCCCTTGTAGTAGTGTGGCTGCCTTGCCTGTGTGTATGCAATAGTTATAAAATTTTAAGGGCCTGTGCAAACCTGTTAATCTCCCCACTGGCAACCTTTACAGTGCCTGCAGATGTCATTCACCTGAACAGTAGTGGCAGACACTCAAAATCACATAAGCTCTGTGGTGCATGCGATATGTATGTAGCATTATAGTATGTATAACTAGAAATGTCAGGGTTATACTCGCAACAAGGCCAGTTTTTGTGTGCATGTGTTTATACATATATCCCCTTGCAGCAGTGTGAGTGTGCTAGGGCTACCACCTGTCTCACTGTACAAGTTGCAATCCATGTTTACCCAGATGTCCTATGAAAGTAACTAAAGCAATACAAATGTCTCGAGAGTGTAGGACAATAAACATTTCCTACATTATTGTAGTAGTTGCATAAAACAGTCATTTTACTTCACACACACCTAAATGTTATGAGAAATAGCATAATCTATGCAAATGCTACAAAAATAAGCTGCTATGTATTTTAAAAAAAAAGTGAAGTTCTGTCTGTTGCACTCACTGTGGGTATGGTTTTCCTGCCAACCCTCATGTTACTACAAAGGTTGTCCCACATTAGGCATTTGATAAGGTGGCAACTGTAGTCTGTCTTGCCTATGTGTGTACAATACATATATATTTTGAGGCCCTGTGAGTAGCTGCTGCCCCTAAATAACCTACATGTATCTAGGCATGAATGCTATCTGCCACCACCTACATTTGTAGGTATTGACCAAGTGTGTGGTTGTCTGTAAGTTGGGTGCTGTCTTTCAAAGACTCCCCATATATTGTTAACATACTGCAAGAGGGTCTTACATCAATTGTGGACTGGTGCCAAGGTCCTGGACTCAAGTTAAACACATAAAAGTGTATCATCATATAAGTCAGCAAAAACATGGCCCCAGTATTTACCACATCAACAGCAACCCCTAAACACACAACCTGTGTTGAAACACCAGGGTACTCAGGTTGATAATTTCGCATTCAACCATCATGTAGTAGCAGTGGTCAGAAAAGCCTTGCACATGGTTCATCTCATAGGTAAAGGGATTGCATCCAGCAAAAAGTTGGTCATTAGCTCTTTATACTCCTCGCTCAGTACACCAATATTTTACTACAACACCCTGTTTGATATGTACCTATCCAGACATCTGCACCAACTGGAAAGGCCACAAAATATCTCACAAAGGTAATCCATTACCTCCAACATCTGTTCCATACAGACAGGCTCAAATCACTGTTGTTCCACTTGGTATCAGACAGGTTGCTCAGAGGTGGGCTGTGTAACACCTACAAGGCAATGTTAGACCCTGCCCTACTACAGCTGCCCCATATACTTAAGTTTAACCCCTCCTGCATTACCTGCATGACAAGCCAGAATCTGATCTGCGACATCAACACAACCTGCTGGTGAGACATGTTTGTCTCCCAGAGGCTACTTGTCTCAAGAATACACTTCCCATACATGTCAGAGTACCATGCTGACCCTCTTCAAGTGCAACCGTGATGAGTGGATGGGAAACCACAATTCTTTCCCAGGGGTCCCACTTGTGTCCCTCATTGGCAAGGGCAACAGGTGGTGACTGATGTTTTTTTCTGGGAATAAAATAATGACTAGCCTTGTAAGTGCCCCAGGGACATTACTCTAGTAACCTCCTATGATCTTATGAACCTGTGACCATACTGAACTCCCAGGTGACATATATTATGAGTGTGTGTCACAGGGTATGCATGCAAAATTACGCTGTCTGGCCCCATTGACCTCGACACACTGTTCTACAATACACACCTAGGGAAACATGCACATATGCAACTGTACCTTGGAGAAGTCACATTTCTATGTTGCCACCATCCTGATCCATTGTATTGGCACCAGCTCTCCATGGAGTAGACACACAGACCCCCTGGAACAGAAACAGAAAAAGTTGTAGGAGACAAAAGTCAGTCACCAATACTATCACCATTGCAGCATCATGGAACAAAGGCACATGAACTTTGATATGTACTCATGACACATGCCAGCAGTCAGCACCTTACAGGGCATACCACTGCTGCACTACAAACTGTCATTCAATGTATTATAATCACCCTGTGCATCATACATATATTTGCATGTCCCTACATCGATGGTATGAATGACAGGGATGTGGCACAGGTATCATCACATGCACAGGATGTGGTATGGGATTGCCAAAGGCCTAGACTGTACCTCACAGCTGACATCGTGTATTTGTGTGTGTGTGGGTGTGTGTGTGTGTGTGTGTGTGTGTGTGTGTGTGTGTGTGTGTGTGTGTTGTGTGTCTGGAGGGGTGCTAGTCTGATGGGACATGGAGAGGAGCTGTGTGTGTCTGTTGCTGACCTGCATCTGACAGTGATGTGTGAGTGTGAGGGAATACATAGTCAAGCCATGTGCTAGCCCTACATGAGAGTATGTTGGACAGCTGTGGACTGTACATGGCAAAATGCACAGTTTACCGTCTCCAGCCACAAACATGGGAACTGGTTCTGCCAGGAGTGGCACTGGCACAGCCATGTCCAGGGTAAGATGTGGTATTACTTTCTGATGGTGACTGGTGTCTGCCAGGAATGTCTCCCTCATAGGAACATCCAGGACCACATGCTCATGGCCTGCCACATTGTGGTGTGGACAGCAACCTCCCTTCTGTAGTGCTGGTGGTACTGCCACTATGAGAGCATGACTCTGCATGGCCATGTGGACTCTCAGCTGATGGTTGTGCTGACCTACGTCCATGTGTCCAACACCTTACTCCCACCACAACAGTGATGCAGCCATGATCCTGAGAGTTCTTCTGGTGTTGCATTCAGAATTTGCCTGTGCCTCCATAATGGACCGAAATATGCATCAAGAGACTCATGATGTGACACCTGTGACAGGTTCATAGGTTCATAGGTTCGTACTAGGCTATCTGCCCTAGGGCATTTATAAGCCTAGCCAGAGTGTGTGTGGCTTACACCACCCCTTAGGATAAGAATACTACACCCTTTTAGGGTTTAGTTTACTATGCCTCTGTCTAGTAGTGTCACAGAGATGACCCCCGGGGTAAACCTACGATCTCCCATCCACTCATCGAGATTTCTCTTGAATAGAGTCAGTGAGGGGCTCTGCCTAACATGGACTGGGATTCTGTTCCAGAGTGTAGGGAGCCTCTGGGTTATGAATCTGTCCCTACAGCACGTCCTATTTATTTCTGTGTTGAGGTTTAAGTCACTTGTTCTCGTGGCTCTGATGGATTTGGATTTTCTGAGGTGGAGCATGTCCATTAATTCAGGATTGGACATGGCCTTGTACGTCAGGCACAGATCACCTCTGAGTAGGCGGTATGCGACTGAATAGAGCTGGAGTTTTTTCAGTCGGGCAGCATATGACATATGTTTAAGACCCTTTATCCTCTTGGTGAGGAACTTTTGGGGTCTTTCCCAACTGCTGCAGGTGTCGGGTGAGATACATCCCAAATGGGGCATTGTACTCAATCATTGGCCTGATAAGAGAAGAGTACAGGGGCACAATGACCTCTCTTGATCTAGATGTGAAACCCTTCATGATAAGGTGGGCAATATAGAAAGTCTTCCTAACCACTTTGGCAATGTGAGTGTCAAATAAGAGGTTACTGTCAACCTGGGTCCCTAGGTCCCTGATTACCTCTTCCGTACTTAATGGATTACCACCTATGTGGTAATTTGTCGGTACCTTGTTTTTCCCAAAGGGTATGACTATACATTTTTTGGCGTTCAGCTTAAGGCCATGGCTCTGGCACCAATTATCCATTTCTATGAGGCCTCTCTGAAGGATGTTTGTGTCCGTTGGAGTATCAATTATGGCGTCCAGTTTGCAGTCATCTGCAAACTTTGTCAGCCACAATCCTCCTATGTTTGCCTGTACCTCGGAAAAATAAATGCCGAACAAGAGGGGTCCCAGGACTGAGCCCTGTGGGACACCGCTTGTGACTGGCTTTGAGTCTGATATAGCTCCAGCAACTCTGACCCTGTGGGTTCTGTCCTTGAGCCAGTTTGCAACCCATCTTGTGACATATGGGTTTACATTTAACCTGGTGAGTTTGTCTATGATGCCCGAGTGGGGTATTGTGTCAAAGGCTTTTGCAAGGTCAAGGTAGGCTGTGTGAACTGCCTTACCCTCATCAATGGCCTTAGTGACTGTTTCAAAAAAGTCGACCAAGTTCAAAAGGCAAGATCTGCCCTTGACAAAGCCAAATTGGGTAGGATCCAATGTCTGTAGGTCCCCAATGTCTTTGTTTATGAGTTCCATAATGATCCTCTCCATAGCTTTGCAGACCAGACTCGTCAAGCTTATGGGGCGGTAATTTCCAGGGTCTGTAGAAGCACCGCCTTTGTGAAGTGGGACCACTGTTGCCGTACGCCACTCTTTGGAGTATCCTGTAGTAAGGCTAAGATTAAACAGCAGCCTTATGTGGGTTTAGTTCCTCTTGAGTTCATGTAGCACACAGCCGGACACCATCCGGTCCCATTGATGCTGTGTTTTTAGCTTTAGAGAGGCGGCTCTCACCTGGGCATCTGAGATGTTAGGAGGCTACACTCTGCTGGTATAGTGATTTCTCCTTTGGGGAGGAGAAATTTGCACTGAACCTGTCTGCCAGAATGTTGGCGATGTCAGTGGGTTCAGTGTATTTTGTGTCATTTTGGACTAACTCTGAGCATATCTGGGAGTTTCCACCCAGGTTTCTAACATAGCTAAAGAAGGCCTTGTGGTTGTCTTTTGTGTCTTTTGAGATTTTTCTCTCAAAGTTGGCCTTGGATTATTTTATGAGTGATCGTAGTTTTTTGCTAGTTCTGATCAGAGATGCCTTCCCTTTTAGGGATTTTGCTCTGTCATGTAGTAGCTTCCTCCTCCTGTTGTAAAGTTTGTTTATGGCTGGGGTCCACCAGACCAGGCGCCTGCCTTTGGGGGAATGGGTCTTGGGTTTATTTGAGATTGCATGATCCATGCATTCTTGAAGGTGCCCATAGAAGGCATTAGCAAAGGATTCAGCAGTGTGGGTTGTGGTTTCCACTGGCCCAGGGGCCTTGAAGGATACCACTTCAGTCTTAAGAAGTGTGAAGTTTGCTTTTGAGAAGTTCTTCACTGTGGTCTTTGTGCAGGGGTGGGGGATGTGGATTTCCAGTGAGATTAATTTATGGTCTGATGTTACCAAAGAGGGATGTACTTCCGGTGTGGAGCATTTTGTCCCCATGTTTGTGATGATCAGGTCTAGTATATTGTCTCCTGTTGTGGGAATGGTGACTAGTTGTTCCATTGCATTTGAGTTTATGAATTCTAGGAACCTTTGGGCTAGGGTGTTGGGGCTTGAGTAATGTTCCCAGTCTATGTTTGGGTAGTTGAAGTCTCCCAAAATGATGGTATTTGGAGAGACATTCATACTCTCCAGTGTCTTCAGGAAGGCTGTGTGGGGTTCCTGAGTTTGAGAGGGTGGTCTGTAGCATGCTACAAACTGTAAGGCAGTTTTGCCTATGGTTAGTTGCACCTGGATAGTCTCCGATGCTTTGTGCGTTGCCACTAACCTGGAGGTGTGGGTATCTTTGATGAAAATGGATACTCCCCCCTCCTTTTGTGGTTCAGTCCAAGTTTTGGGGCCGGAAAGCATGATATGAGGTAAAACCTGATAGTGCTGGGGTGCTCTCAGGAGCCTTGAACCAGGTTTCAGTCACTGCACAGACATCGATGTTCTCCATACTGAGGAGGGCTTCAAGGGCGTGCATCTTGAGGTTTAGACTTCTGGCATTGAGCAGCATTACCCTTAGTTTTTTTCCACTTGTGTTTTCTAGGGAGGTAGGTTTGTCATTTGAGCCTTGCCTAAAAAAGGCACTATGGTTGTGGTGGTGGATGGGCAGCAGTCCTCCTTCGAGCACCCCTGTCAATTTGCCAGTGTGGGACCTCACAAGCTCTCTGGCTATGGCTAGTGTCTACAGTCACAAATGCCATTGTTGACTCACTCTCCTATTCAATGCCACCACCCGCTGTCCAATATCTGTGGCCACAGGGGACTGGGTATGTGTGGGCATACTGACTGTGTGTGGAGACACTTGAGGAGGAAGTGATATGTCAACCCATGGGATAGATTCAGCCCCCAACAACCCCACCTGTGCCTCATTATGGCCACCATCATTATCAAAGTCTGATGAGACACTGGCATCAGGCTGTGAAGGGGACAAGCTCCAACCCCCACAGTCACCTGTGAAGAGGAAGACAACATTACTGCATTAATACATGCACTATTATATCTACTGATCTACACACATACACTTACAGGTGAGGTGCTACAACTGCATTATATATACCACAACTTATTACTGATCCCACACACAACACACAAGCAGTCCACAACAGACACAGACAAGACAGGCTCTTAACAACATGCAGTGCAGCTACATCTGGTTAATGTTGCCAGTACTATTCACCTGTGAGATAAACGGCATATCAGTGTATGTGATGGACTTTCACCTAAAAAAACAGTGCACCTGCCTCCACCATACTATTACCCCATATAGTAGACTGCATACACCCTCACAAAAATAAGTGCAAATATGTTACAGCTCCTGCTAATATGCTACTGTGATTACCAATTCAATGCACTGCAGTGAACTCTTCCACAACTGAACATACAAGTATTGTACTATGGCTAAGCTGAACAGTTGTTTCCATGGCAAACTGACAGCCCTTAACATTCCTATGGTATAAATGAGCCATAACAAAACAGTTTCACACTCACCAGCTGCAGGATGTTGGACTCCAGCCACACCAGATGTACCTATGGAATTGTGGGGGAAAGGTATTGTCAGCAAATACAAATGTGGCAGTGGTACAGGATAATATCTGCATATACCAACATGTACAGTACAAACTGTGATACTGCCCACATTGCTGACAGTCTGAGTATATGTGCACATGTGTGTATTACAAACCCCCCAAATGCAGATGGACCCGACATCCTTGTACAGGTATTCAGAGGCTGCCGCTTTGACTGCTATAGTACTAAAGTGATGACCACAGGAAGCTTACCTGGATGCTCCTCTGCTGTGGAAGCTGTGCCACTCACCTCCACACCGTATGGGGTGATAGATGTTTGCCAGCTGATGGCTGAACCCAGGTTTGCAAGAAACTCCTCTGCAGCAGAGAGTGGGTGGCTGAGAGTGGTTGTTGTGTTGCAGGTCCTCCACCAGTGCCAACACAGTCCCTGGCCACAGCTGTAGCCCTTTGCCATGCAGCATTTATCATATTGGTGGCCCGATGTTGGACCTATTCATAGCTTCTGTCCTGTAGCCTAAGGTGATTTACTGCTGCAATAAGGTCTGCCCAAACTGCAGCATGTTGTTCCTGCATATGGTGAATCCTCGACAGCTTGATGTCATGATGCAGTCTGAGGCTGTCAACTATGACTTCGATCTCAGTTGCAGAAAAAGGTGGGTTCTTCCATCTGTACATCACTCCTGAAACACAAGAAGAGGGGAACACATCACATGACCACATACATTGCTCTTCATTATGTACATATCCTGTACCTCCACATTTGCCAGCACTATCCTCAGCTAACTCCCAAATCATTCCCCCCATCTCTCACCACAATATGTATGTGGCTATCAGCAACATAGTGGCAAAGCATAATGCATTTTCCTTCTCATTCTGCTGTTTTCTGCTACTTGCTGCATGTTCTCTAAGGTGTTCATCAACATCTTTTCTGTTGCACCTATTACTGCTTGTTTATAGCTTGTCTACATTGTATGCAGTAGTGCAAGCCTCCTACATTTCTTTTAAGCATCTAGGCTCTAGGGCCACCACTTTGGTCTCCCTGGCCTTCCTCCCTCAGATTCTGACAAATATGGCCGGACAAAGTCCTATAGCTTCCACTGCCAGTCTGGTTGACATGGGCATCCTGACACAATGTAGCAACTACCTCATGTACATGGACAATCATCTAAAACACCACCAAGGAACACAATTTGTGAGAGATGCAATGACATTAGGAACCTACAGCCCATGCTCGCTCCCTCTCAAGCCCAAATATCTGGCACCAAAAAGGCTGTCAGCACAATCAGTACACCTCAATCACCACCCACACCTACACAACACACACCCACATATGCGGAGGTCCTCAACATAAACATCCCCAAACAAAAAAGACCTCTGAGGCAAAAACACATGTGAAATCTACAGCCCTGTACACCACATGCCACACATAGCCACACACCTGTGCCCCACAGCCACTAAGGTGTCACCATAAATCAAACAGAGTAGTCATAGCAGACTCCATTGTGAGACACACAGATATGCATCTCACCAGGCTTTATACAGAGAAAGTCATGGTTACTTGTATGTCAGGTGCCAGAATCTGCCATATCACATATGCACTGTTGTCTCTCAACAACATTTACTGTTATGAGTCTGTCATAGTCCATGTTGGTGTGCCTGACCTGAGACATACCTCCCTGGACTATATGACATGACACATGATTGAGCCCACTGAGTATGTGTCCCAGGCAGGTATGCCTCTAGCCTTATGCAGCAGTCTGCTGTTACCCTGAATGATGCCACAATACAATCAGGAAATGATTGGCCTTAACAATTGGCTTGTTTTCTGGTGACATTCACAACCTGAGATGATATGATCAACAGACCACGATGTTTTGCCACAGATGGCCTCCATCTGTCTCACATGGCCCTCAGTCTTCTGGCCATGGTTCTTGTCACCACCATAGGGCCTTTATTAGGAAAAGTGGTAATGTTAACACTAACAACATGAAACTGTCAACAAATCACAAGTTGAAGGCCATGCTGCTAAACGCTAGGAGTCTGAACATGAATTTGCACCCATTGCAAGCAGTGTTAACCCTGGAGAATACTGACATCTGTGCAGGGACAGACACATGGTTCAAATCTGCAGAGAGCACCCCAGCCTTACATGGTAACCCATCCTATCATACAGTCAGACCCCAAGATGTGGGCAGTAAAGCCAAGGGACATGGGGCTTCACTGTATATGACAGACATACACACCTCCAGGCTGGTCAAACAGCAAGACACACAGTAGACACTCCAGGTGCAGTTAACCATCGCCACGACCCCTAGTCAAATCCTAGCTAGCCCAGCCCCCACATGTGACCATGAAGCCCATTCTGCCTATATGGACCTGTTCAACTTTATCAAGATTTGACTCTGTACTCTGATCCTGGGTGACTTTAAGTACCCAAACATAGATTGGAAGAACAACTCATGCCAGCACACAAATGCCCAGAGATTCATGGAATGTGGCAATGAAAACACCTTGGAACTGCAAGTTGTTACCCGCACATGAGGTGAAGATCTATGGGAGTTGCTAATCGACAACATGGATAACCACTGCAGCATCCCTACAGTATCATCCTCCATGGTAAAATCAACCATAAAGTGGTCACATTTGCAGTCACCATCGCCCACAATACCCATCTAGCTAGGGTCAGACGTACAAACATTTCCAAAGTTGATTACAGCCTCCTGAATAATGGCATAAACAGCTTCACAGCCCCCACCCATATGAACTGGCACCAATATCCACAAATACACCGAAGTACCATATGTGCATTTGAATAGATGCATGGAATCAGGTATAGCCAACAGGACTACACCATCCTCTGCAAGGATAAGTAAACCTGTGTGGTGGACATCTGCAATAAATACACTCTATAATAGGAGTGAAATATTGCTGTCCAAGTCCAAGAAGGAGCAGGTGCCCAATGTGAAGCAGTGTCTCCTTAGCCTGTACAATCAAATAAGATCACTACTGAAATCCTGCAAAGCAAACCCTGAACCCACATTGGCAACATTCACTACAGACAGTCATATCTCCTTCTTCACATAAGTCTGCAACCTCAAAGGAAGCTCCCAGACCTGCTCAGACATGGCAGTCAGGGACACCAGATATACAAGTGCTGTTGACATACCAAACTTGCTGGCTGACAGAGTCAGTGAAAGCTTCACCTCCTGTCCCTCCCATTAGTACATCAAGACATCCCAGTACCTGTCCTCTTCCTCTTATATCTAGGGAACAGGTCATCACTGGCATATCAAAGTCATGGAATACAGCTTCCATGGGACCTGATCACATCGCAGGCTGCATCCTACATGACCTCAAGCACTAACCTGCAGCATCATTAGGCACTGTATTCAACCAAAGCCTGAATACCGCCTTTGTCCCAGCAGAGTGGAGGACACCCACTGTCATCCCCTTACACAAAGGCATCCACCAATCTGGCACATTATAGACCCATCAGCCTAACTAGCCTCATCTGCAAGGCCATGGAACAGATTATCATGAACCTCATTAACAAGGACATTGGTGACCTCCCCTCACTTGATCACACACAGTTTAGCTTTGTAAAGGTGGGATACTGTCTGTTACATTTGGTTGACTTCTTTGGCACAGTCACCAAAGCCATGGATGAGGGGGAGACAGTGCTTGTTGCTTACATTGACCTGGCCAAAGACTTTCACAGTATTACCCACTTGACCATAATAGATACACCCTCTCAACTAGGCATCAATCCGTATGTCACCAGATGGGCACACTGGCACACTGACTGCACCTACCTACTCAATACAGGGGAAGCCACCACAAGCAGTAGACCCGTAACTAGTGGCATAACACAGTGTTCTGTCTTGATGCCTCTGTTATGTGTGCTATACTCTTCTGAAGTGCAGGGCACAACCATTGGGCTATGGCCCATCACATTTGCAGAAGACTTGATGCTGGGTACTGTCACCAAATCCCCTAGTGATGTGGACATACACTAAGAGGGTCTCATGCAGACACATGAGTGGTGCCAGACACATGGCCTCAGGCTGCATATCACAAAATGCAGCATCACCCCCTTTGGGGACAGTGATGTCATTACAAATTATCACATTACTAACAATGTCCTAAGCATTCAATCAATCAGGAGGGATGTGGACACACAGGTTGATGGCACCATGACATTTGCCCACCATGTTGCTTCCTTTGTAAGGAAAGCCTACTACATGGCCCACCTCATACATAAGGGTATCTCATCCAGGCACATGGGGATCATAACATCCCTGTATTCCTCCCTAATAAGGCCCATTATTGAGTATAATGTCCCTTTCATCATGTATCTCACAAAGCACATGCAGCAGCTAGAGAGACTACAGAGGTTCCTCACCAGGGAATAACAGGGCCTCAAACATCTACCATACACAGATAGGCTAAAAGGTCATTTCATACAGACTCCTCTGAGATGACCTCTGTGTGGCATACAAGGTGATCATGGACTCCACCTTGATGGGACTGCTGCACATCTGCAACTCAAGCTCCAGTCGAATAACCTGCACACGTGCCTTCCACCTGGTCTGTGACATCAACAGGACTTGTTGGTGGGTCAGATGTGTGTCCCACACACTCACCCGGCTGTAGTATGGACACCCTATCCATATCAGGTAGACTACCTCTTTACCCCTTTTTAAGCGAAACCTGGATAACTGGATGGTAAACAAGTCATAAACCCTTGGGATACCACCTGTGCTCCTGTTGGACTGGGGCAATTGGTGCTGACTTGCATAAACATGGCCTAAACTCTGAACTAGGCTTATGAGGGCCTCAGTGCCAGTATCCAACTAACCTCCTATGATCCTAGGTATACCAGTTATGGCCCTGTGTGCTGTGACAGACTGTGTTGTCAAGTCTCCACACCCATCAATGCCATCTACTGTTGTGTGTCCCTTATGGATGACATCCCAGTACCATGTCTTACAGCCACCATCCAACAAATAGGTGAGTAGTACCACAAGTGTATGAGAACAGTACAGCAACATGCGTGTGACCCAATGACAGACAGCACTGTGAACGTGCTGTGGGATATCCTCCTTGTAGCTGTCCAACATCCACAATACACATATGTTTGCAGATTGTGTACATATGCCTGATACATGTGGACCCTCTGCCAGACAAATGTGGGTGTCTGGCAAACAGTTGGACAATATGTAATGGTTGTTCCCAGACTGTAGGTAATCTGGCTGTCTCATGCCAGACCCCTCAGAAAACAGCTATGGTACATTAATATCTGGTACTGTATTCATTCCCTTATGTTGTATGCTCAATATGTACACTTTGTCACTGAGGCCAGGTTTGTGTCTCTCCATTACTACTGGCTATAAGCTGCTGTCTTGCTGTAGGGGATCAATAGGTATGGTAGACATAGCTCTCAAGTGATGGGATATGTATGTGGAGTACACAATGTCCTAGCCAGAGTACATCAGGAACAGTCAGGGACACCTGCACAATGTTTGAAGTATGCCTGTGTGACATTCACAGACTGAGAGGAGCTGACTGACAGTACATCATGTGATATGCCAGCTGTATCTTCTAGTACTTACTTTCACTATTGTCTAAAGCACAATCCAGTTGCATTCATACATGAGCTGACCATTTTTGAGGGACTCAAAGGGCCAAAGCTGTGATCTATGTCACAGCAGACAGAGCCAAAAGAGAAGCCTGTATGTTCCAGACAGCTGAGTAACAGCAAAATGTTATTCCAAAAGATGTACTACAGACCTACTGTTGTAATCCCTATTTCCCATAACTTCATCCTTCCATCTGCCTCCCATTACATGGAGACTTCTATTATCTATCTGGTATAGTGCTGTTCTCCTTTATGTGCAGAAATCCTGTAGTATAATGCTTATGTTCTCCCATTCTGTCTTCATAAAAAAAGTCTCAGATCTGTTTACCATAGGCAGCAGCTTGCCTTTTTTAGGTAATGGTCATGAACTGGTGATTGCCTGTGCACCAGTCTGTGCTCACACTTGCTAAATGCATCCAGAACAGCTGGGTTGCATTTTCATTAGCCAATGGCATGGCACCACAGTGCTATCATTTAAGACCTTCATGTAGGCCTTGGTCCTTTTCCTGGCCTGTGAGATATACATTATTGAGATGTGGGGACTACATCATCACTGAGGGTAGGTAAAAATACTGTCCACTGTCCGGATTTATGTGGTATGTCCACAGTTTGTCATGCTATGTTTGGCCATTCTGAACAGGCTTTCTAATTATGTGGCAGTTTACTGTTTAACAATGTGGGTTGAGGTCAGTAAGGGGATAAGATAGATGTGAGTGTCATACATCATTTGCATCAGAATATGCATCCTGCTGCAGTAGCTTCTTGTCTATCAGCTGTGTATGTTTGTAGGGGAAGACTGTGACACATGTCCTGTCATTTGACCATCCCTCTACCGCTTTCTGTATGGGAGCTGTGTGGATCCCCTGTTCTAGGTGTTTGGGAGGTATGGTAGGTCTGTAGCAGGTAGCTGAAACATACTGCCGCATATGTTGCAGGCTGAGGCTGCTGCATTCTGGCCAGCATTACTGGAGATTGTGAACACACTGGGGGATGGCAAGTTGTATATGTCAGTGAGGGAGCAGTGTCAGCTCTGTTGTCACAGCATAGCCAGGGCGATGGTACCCATAACAGTCCAGGTGAGACATGTGCCTCAGTTACACATGTTATGTAATAGTGCAATCCAGAGAGTGGTAGGTGACATTTAGGATGCCTATACATATTTGTGAAGTGTGTCCCAACCTATAGGCCTTTGCCATGCTAATATGGGTAGCAGTAACTGCAGTAGCAGCAAGTGGTTCTGCTGAAAATTGCAGGGCTCAGTCATGTATTAGTTGTTTTGATAAGCATGTACCTGACATGCACCAGACTGGAATGGATGCCAGGACTGTGAGAGGCAATATGTGCAGCATGCTAAGAATGACTGCAGTAGCAGCATCTGGTTCTGCTTACAATTGCACATCTCAGTCAGTTATTTGTTGTATTGACAAGCATGTACTTGATGCGCAACAGACTGGAATGGCAGCCAGGACTGTGGGTGGCAAAATGTAAAGCATGCTAGGAATGTAACAGATTACAGAGCTACTGAGTCAATACTATAGCAGGTGTATTTGCAAGACATATGTGCATACATACAGTCTATTACACAGGATTAACATGAACATGTGCGTTTGTATGGGTAAGACATGTGACACCGAACTGTCTGTCATGATTTTCTAATCTCTTTACTGACTTGCCAGTACGTCAGCATACAGAATAGGTTTTGTGACAACCAAGCCAAAAGTAGGTTGTACAACTGTGGACATTCTGTAACAGTCTGTGAAACTGTCAGCTCTACCTGATACCCTAGGCCTCACATGCATCAATCAGCATTTATTTGGCTGTGTACTGGTTTGGTGTCTGCATCTCAGTCCCAAGTATGCTGTCATTTTCCCCTTTGTATGTACAAGCAGTGTGTCACTGGCACTCAGGATATGTGCATAGAAACAGTTTTTATACTTCAGACCTGAGTGGCCTAGTGGGCTAATGCACTAGTCTGAAGTTGACAGGGGTCATAGGTTCGAGAGTTGGCAGGGGTGAAGTTGTTGCTGATGTGCATCACTAATACTCAGGATATGTTTATAGAAACACCTATTAGTCTTCAGAGCTGATTGGCCTAGTTGGCTAATGCAATATGCCCTAATTTATAGGGTCCCAGGTTTGAGACTTGGCAGTGGTGATAATTTTGCTGATGTGCAGTACAGTGTCAGAAAGACAGAAGGTGATTAAAGCATTTTTAAGTGGGTTTGCATGGATTTGCACAACACAGCACAAAGCGGCGCTGTGCTTAGCTCCGCTTAAAAGAAAAAATGGGTAATAGGAAAGTAGTGAAACGAAGCAAGCAGGGGAAAAACAATGTGAAAGGCAGGTAGGGATGTGCAAGGGAAGTGCAGGAAAGGACCATAGCTCTCCATTTCTTGTACAGCAACAGCTCTGTAGGTCATGGACAATTTGGAATTTGGAGCTTCACATCACAGAGGGAGGTATATGGGAGACATAACTGTGTTGATTAACTGCTGCAATCATTTTGAGTGTTGGGCAGTCTACATGGGTTTGAATGGAGAGCTATGTATAGAGTGATATTTTTTTGTGGGACAGATGCATTTTTTTTTTAAGGACAGAGTGGAATATTGGGAAGGGATATAGGTACATGTGGGGAGGTAAGTTGGGTAGGAGACATAGCATTTGAAAACAGACAAAACAGACATGACAGCAGACAGGGGTGGTGTATGACACATGAGGGGTAAACATCTTGTATGGAGAAGGTGTTGAGGAATTGGAGAGCCAACAGCACCCAGATGGCAGCAGTGAAACTGAGATCCCCACCCATGGGCAGTCACCACTGTTCCTTCATGGCCCCAAAGGTGACTGTGCTGAGGGCTGGGCACCAGGACCAGCCTGCCCCTCCAGTTGGGCAGTCTGCCCTCAGTCTGGTACAGCCAATCATCCAAACCATGGCGGATGATCTTGTCCACCTTCCCTGGTCACTGTCAGTGGCTAACTACTCCCTCTCTGTGGCTGCTCCCAAGGGGAGATGGGTCCCATCCCTTAAGGCAGTTCTGCCCATAGGCAATGCAAGACCAGCAGAGGGGGCAGCTCCAGGTTGGGTTCCAGACATCCTGGGACCTGAGCCAGTGCCATGTCCAGCTGACGTAGGGTTGCCAGATTGCAGGGAACCAGCCTACCCAGTCGAGCTTTGGTGCTGAGGTTTTTCAAAGTGTATAAGTTAGTAATGAACAGAACATTTTAATGTTAGTTATAACAACATGCCAGAATGTTGAAGATAACCCAGTAAGATAACATTGCATAGTATAGTAACAGCATGCCAGTAACAGTTGCGGCATAAAGCAAACATCATAATTAATTCCTCAAGGTATTTAAGTATGCAACCATTGTAATATATAACAATAATAAAACACAAGGCCCAACATAACATTTTTGAGAACAGCATATGTTAAACGTAAACCATCCCAATGTCTAACAATAATAAATTATGATGCAGATAAGGAGTAGGGGGAGAGAAAGACATTCCATTACTACCATTATAGGCTATATTGTTTGCAACAGTACTCTTATTTATGCTACATGTCTGCCCTTACTTTGTGTATACCAGTGCATTATAACTTCTGTAGCACCTACATACCTCTCAAGCTATCCACATGGGACAGTATGGGCCAAGCTGTAACAACTACAGGTACACAACTACAGGGCACTATTAAATATCAGGGGAACATATGTGATTATCAAGGTGCACTGTGGACTGATGTAGTGTGACTGTGCTATTGAGATAAATCAAGTGGATGTTAATTCTGTGTCCCAGGGATTTGGCAACAGTGATCACAGTCCGTGACACTTGAAACATATGTATCTTGCACAGTACAAAGGTTGCGCTTATCATGACATGCTTGGCAGGCATGGGGTTAGACTTTCAGCACACATTCACAGACACAGCTGGCATACAGCCATACCAAGATTAAACACTTTTTTTTCTTTTAATAACTTGCATTAGTTTTGTACTTGTTGACTTTTTATTTACTGCAATCTTATCAACTTGTTGAGCAATGCTGTTAACACTCTGGTACATCTGGACACAAAAAATTGTAACCCATTTTAACAGCTACTGCAGCCATTTATTTACTTATAATTCCTGTGTGGAGAACATCTGTTAACAATACATAACAGTTTCTATTAATATTTAGTAGTACTTGTCCCAGGATTCGAACCTCAGTCTATGTCTGACAAAACGCATATCATAACTAGAGTTTATCACAGTAAGCTACAGAGCCACTGCTGAGTGTAGACTGAGTAATATATGCCTAGAGCTCACCTGGTAACAAACTGTGACCTGGTAATATTGTTATAGTGTTATACAAGGCTGCAGTGACACTCGAACACACATGCATTAGATTCATGCATGACAGAGATGGTAGGTGAACTGTATATTAATACTTGGAATGCAGGTGTACACAATTAACCTCTAGTGGGTGGGAATATGTGTGATGTGTACAGACCATATTGGACTGCTGAGTTGCCTACATGACCCATATACAGTTGCAGATGGGGGTCTATATTAGAAATTCGACTGCTTAGCTTGTCGAGCGCTGAAATGTCAACAGCTAAACAGTGAAAGCTTAAAACCGAGAATGGCCACTTACACAAATTTTTTCATTGGTTTAATTTGCACATCTGAGATGAAAACATCTGACAGAGTGATTGATGACTTGTCTACATAACAATTTGAAAACATTGCTGTTGGGTTATTCACAAACCTGCAGTGGTGTGCTATCTAAACTAATGCTATATGAATTCCATGGACTGACAGTTTGGCAGATGACTTTTTTTACTTCTCGTTGAGGTAACTTGAATATGGCTCACAATCTGGTATATTCTTGTGTCCCAACACAGATTCTATAGCAAGGCAGAGAACAGATCAAAGCCATCCTCATGGTTTTTATACTTGGCCTACATTTAATCCTACTCCATATACATTTTGTCTAATTACATCATTGCAGTCTGTTTGCACATACTTTTATGTTCACCCCATTCAGTGCAAACAATGTGCCTATACCTCACCCATATTTTTATCTGCCTGAGTTAGAACACCCTAACCCCCACCTGGTGCAGGATGGCCAAAACTATAAATAAACCTGCCTTCCTTCTGGAACTGGAGTAACTCATATTTCTGCACAAATACATCCACTCAACTCCTCCAGTGCCCCTGTATTTCAATCAAGCCTGGGTCTTTTACGGTTGACTTACAAATCCTTGAACTATTAAGACTAAAGTTACTCTAAAGACGTCTGATACCTTTATCTCCTTCCCTTCCTTTCTCCACATAAAGTGGACTGGTAGAGTAACCAAAGGTGAGACTGCATTTTTTCACTTATTTTTGGTCATTTAGTACCCATCATTTGGAATATGATATATTGCTCTCAGTGTTAAACAGCATGTGCATTTTTATGTACTGCTAAAAGTTTATTCCTTTACCTTGGCTTCTCTGTCTTTGTGTTTTTTATTAGATTGATTTAAATTCCTGGTATAAGCTTTAATGAAACAATGTAATAGTCTGTGCTTGCATTTTAATGTGCTATTTGTTATGTTCCTCATTTTTACATTTTCACTTTATATCTCATCTTTTTATGTCTCACTCCTAATGTGTTTAACTAGAAAGCACTTTGAATCTTTTATGTTATGTGCTACATAAATAAAACCAATGCCTCTAAGAAGGGCAGGCGGAAATCCAGAATTATTGTTCAAAATCAGTAAACCAGTCTGTCATTTTCACATGAATGATACAAACTATATTTTGGAACATTCATACACCAAATATTCACCCACTTTCCCACACAGTTTTGCATGAAATATTTATACACAAACTGTAGAAACTATGACCTAGAAAAGTAGTACAAAGCAGTGACACAAAAATTATTTCTACCTGCAAATGTAATAAGAGTCGCACTAACTGGATCTACATTAAATGACCCTATGTAAGTTAGTCAAAACAACCTACCCAGCAAAACAAAACAGTGAACACAAGAAATCTGAATTCAGTTTTCTTTGGGATGGAGTGTACCTCCTCCCTTCCATTTTGGAGAACATGGCTTTGCATTCCCTATATAACAAAATCAGATCTGATATAAAGTCCTCCTCAGAGAAAAAGAAACAGTCCTTTGCAATTTTTCCCCCTTGGCCCTGTTATCTTTGGCCAATTGCATGTTTTCAACCATCTAGGGAACAGACATATACCCTATTCCTGCATTATTTATGTGTGTGTGTGTGTGTGTGTGTGTGTGTGTGTGTGTGTGTGTGTGTGTGTGTGTGTGTGTGTGTGTGCGCGTGCGCATGTGTGTGTGTGTGTGTGTGTGTGTGTGTGTGTGTGTGTGTGTGTGTGAGAAAATTCATTTTTATTGCAATCTTAAAATAAGGGAAGCAGAAGCCGTAGGAATTCAGGAAAACTTATTTATCTTCTCTTTCTAGTGTTTTACAAAATATGGTTTTGCCTCATTCCTGCTCTTGTAACCTACAAGATTGCAAATACAAAATAATGGAATGTTTTTTCCAAATAGTAAATCATTGTAAGTGCACCTTCGTGATCAGAAGTATATCTTTATGCAATACATGCATTGCTTCTATAGACAAATAGCAGTTAATGCAAACAAAACAGGTGTTCTACAGCTGCTTGAGCCCCAGCTGTTTGAATTCCACCAACTCTCAGCCAGGTACTCGCATGGCTGTAACCCCATCTGCCCAGCTGCCCAATCAGCTGCTCTCTCTCAGTCTCTAATGTGAGTACAGTGATGCAGCTGTCTCACATCCTAGGAGATGGATGCATGCAAGTACTCACCATGGACCAGGTAAGTGCGGAAGGGAAATAGGGAGGGTGAATTTATGTTTAGGGGAAGGGAAATTTTAAGTTTAGGGAGCAATTGGAAGACGTCAGAAGATTAGGATTAGATACTGGAGAGTGATTTTAGGTTTAAAGAACAATTGGGAGATTTGGGTTAGGGAGGGGTGGGGGATTTTGGGGTTTCTGGAGTGATTGGGAGATTAGGTTAGGGTTTAGGAGTAGATGGGGATTTTAGATGCATGGTGTGACCAGAAGGTATCAGAAGGTTCAAGTTAACGAGGGGGTTGGGGATTTTAGGCTTAGGGAGCAATACGGAGATTAGGCTTAGGATGGAGAGGGGGATTTTGGGATAAGGTACTGATCTGGAATTTAGGATTAGGGACTAGGTGGACTTTTTAGAGCTAGAGTCAGGGTTTTTTGAAAAATAGCTAGCCTTTTGTTATTTCATGAGAATCGAGTTAGTGGGAGGTAAGGCACTTGCTAACACAAGCGAGTGACAGCAGGGAAGTGTTTTATGAACTAATGGCAAGCATGGACTTCTAGAAGACAAATCTTAACTTAAAATAATGCGTTTCATTTTTCTTTATAATGTTTTGTTTACGGTATTCTTGGTACTTTCTATTCAACCACTGAAGAAGATGTGAAGGGCATATTAATGAAAATGAATACACTTCCTGATGTTTTGGTTTGCTTCTCATCTTTATATTAAACTGTTTTCTGTTTTTACAGAAGAGACTTTGTGATTGCTTTTCATTGATTGCTTTACACTGTTCTGACTTTGATATGATTGCATGCAACCTCCCTAATATCTGATGTAGTAAGGGACACATTGTGCAGTTAAATATGGGATAATTTATACTTGCCAACAAAAGCATGCAGTTAGAAATTCTGACCATTTGTATCTTCACTTTTAGCACAATCAAACACCAGAAGGTGTTAGAAAGTGATTTTTTTTTTGGGGGAGGGGGTTCTTTTATTGTGATTACTGTTCGTGCCATCACTGGATGAAAAGGTTGGAGAAAAGTTCTAAAATACACTTCAGAGCATCTGGAACTATAATGGCTTCTGGTGGCCTTATGGTCCCGTGACCCCTAGCTTAATGCAGTTATTTCTTCCAAGTGTAGTCTCAGTCAGTTAAGAAATGTCAACATGATGCCGAGAAATACAAAGCCGAAGAAGAATGATTTTTATTCAGGCCATCACTGGATCCAAAAGTTAAAAGTTAGTAAAAAGATCTGAAATGTACTCCAGAGTATGTAGAGCGCATGGCTTCTGGTGGCTTTGCAGCTCTAAGAGTCCCAGCTTAATGTAATTATTTCCACCAGGTGTCACCTTCATCAGTGAGAGTCTATTGAAAGGATGCAGGAAAAAGCAAACTTGAAAATCACACTGAGGTTTTCTCCATAATCATGATTTTCATTTAGGTCCTTATCAGAACCAAAGGATGGAAAAAGCTTCAAAATGCACCTGGCAGCATTTGGATTCCTCATGGCTTCTGTTGGCCTAGTGGTATCCAGACCCCTGGCTTCATGCAGTTATTCCTTCAAGGGGTAGTCTTGGTCAGTTAACATCTCTTGAAGAGATACAAGAAAAATGAAAATTGAAGAGTAACACTGAAGTTGTTTCCTTAATTAGGACTATGGTTCAGTCCATCATTAGATGTAAAGGTTGTTTAAAAAAGTTTTGAAATGTACCCCAAACCATCTAGAAATTCCCTGGCTTCTAGAGACATAGCATTCTCCAGATCCCTGGCTTAATTCACTTATTTTCTCCTTAGTCATTACAGTGCAGTCCTGGTCAGTTACAATGTATTAAATGGAAGAAGGAAAAAGCAATGTTGAAGAGAAAGACTGAATTTCTTTTCCTAATCAAAATTTTCTTTGGGACATCATTCAGTCAAACACATTGTTTAAAAAAAAGACCTCTGAAATCCACCTCACGCATCTAGGACTTGCATGGCTTCTGGCTTAATGCAGATATTTTCTCCAGAGTTACCAGAGAGCAGTATTGCTTTGTTAGGATGTGTTGAATGAATGAACACAGGGAAAAAAATAATAATTTAAGATAAATCGTGATAAAAAGTATCAAAAAGGTAATCTAGGTGGTGTGGGTATGCAAAGGGGGAGCTATGGGAGCACAAGATGATGTGCAGGGGAGTGTCATGAAGCCCTTCACCTAGGGTGCCATGTCGATTAAAACTAGTTGAGGTGGTGAGAGGTGGGTGCAGGTGTGTGTGTGTGTCTGTATGGGTGTGGAACTGTATGTGAGTGTCTGTATATATGCATGGCTATATGTATGCATGCAGGGGGGATGCCATACCTCTAAATTCCTCTAGACTATTGAGTAAGTCATGAAATACTGGAAGAGGGACACCAGACCAAGGGAGTTGTATTACCTTAAGTCACTTAAAAAGTAAATAGAACAGCAAGAGGATTTCCAGCATGAAAGATGTATAGAGGGAACTAAGCACCAGGAACACTCATTAAATATTACCCAAAGTCATGTAAAAAAGTTAATAGAAAAACGGGAATAGTTGCAAACTGGAGCCTTTGGATAGTAGCAAAGTAACTTTTAGAGTTAAGTTTTGATTCCCATAATCAATGTACTTTCACACATACTGCCAAACTGTATGACATCAGAAAAACAAAATAAAAGTGCTTTAAGGAATTATTTCTTAATGAAGATGAGCTCAGATAAGTGCTATTCAATGCTGGATCCTTGAATTACTCACAAGTAAATGCTATATTTCCTTTCTTGTAAACCTTTAGCTCTGTGCATAATTTTTTTCAATCTTCTTTACCTTTTCACTTACCTGTCATACTTTCCCCTTTTATTATGCCCCACCACACCTACCATCTTGTTAATGAAGCACCCAAATATCTCATCTTTGTTTTCCAGTTATATTATTTTAGTGCATGCATTTTTTTACATATGATGCTAGTTGATATATCGGTAGGGTTCTGATCCTACCGTTCAGCATCTCTGCATAAAGTTCTTGTCCCTGCAATATAATCCAGCACATTGTATAATGATTAGGCTGGATTGTACCTCCTTGGACTGCTCTGAAAAGTGACCTAGGCTCAGTGGGGTCAACGACTAACTTATTTACACTGGCTTCATCATCACTACAGTTATCATCATCATCATCTCTACATATAGTGCTTAGCTTTTTATTTGCATACTGAAATCACTAGCAGCTTTACTTGTTTATTGGTGCTGTGGTTCTTTAAACACTCTGGTATTTGAAGCATTTTAAAGTAGGACTCTGATGCATTATTTCTTAGAAGAAATGAACAAAATGGATAACGTATATTTGTACTGACAAAGTAATATGTAAGCAAGTCAGTTTTGCTTCCACAAACTCATTTCAAGTCTCCATCTGCTATAGATATGCTTGTCAAACTGCTTTCTGGTGACTGCTTTTGCATGCAATAGATTAGTCCACTAATGTGCCTTGGGACACACATGTGACTGGCCTGCTAATTCAGCCTCCTGTAAAAAGCTGCTTCAGGTATGGCTGCTGCAAAGCTGTTTTAATGCAGCCTCGGTGATTACAAAAAGTATTTTTTTTTTGTTGGCTGAAAAGCCTCCAAACTGCTTGGATGACATTGGAAATGAAATAATTACAAGATCTATTCCAGCGTATTCTGAGAGATACCATCCTTGTACATGAACTGTAGTAATGGTGCATTGATTAGGTGAATGTGATGACGAATATTTTAAATGGTCTACCCAAAATATCCTCATTCTCAAAATAGCAGCAGCATTACTTGATACACTGAAAATTAATGAACCTTTGCATTTAATCTAATAAACTGGATGATCTGTGACCAAAACAGATCTCATTTTTCTGTTATAACATAAAAGACAACTATAAACTGCAAACATTTAAACTCTCTATGGCTTTTTACTAGTATAAAAGCAGTTACAGACCACATACCTTAAGCAGTGATCAATAAAAGCAATGGAAACATATTTAAACTAATATGATCAGAACAGACAATGGTAATCGCATGAGATGAGTATAAGAAACAAAAGGGGAAAATGACTTAAGTATGCAACCTTCATACTACTGAATTTGAATACTGAAAATCTGCAGTAATACTCTCAAGAAAGAAACATTGCAGCAATAATATTTTAAGGCCTATCTTGCAGCACATGCTAATTGATGTACGGCGTCCCTATCTGTAAACAAAAATACTTCAAACTGTTCAGATTACTGGAAGAACATATAAAACATATCATGTTTTCTTTGCTTTATTAACAGGTGCTTGTGTGCTACACCATTCTTTTGTATGTTTTTTTTTAAATAAGTCCACATTTAAGAGTAATCTGTAATTTTAGAAGACAAGGTGTGGTGAGGGCTAATTTAAAAACTTAAAATACTCTGTACTCATGTAGATGCACAGTATATCTTTCCACACACGTATTCAGTAAAATATGTTAACTAAAAAATACCATTAAAGGACAGTTTGAGCAAATAAACATCGCTGGCATAATTACATTGGTAGAACAATAACAACAATAACACTTCTCATGTGTCAGATACTGTTCATTTTTTTATTTCTTCATTTAAATAGTATTCTTTGGTAACCGAGAATATTCATTTTGGCAGAACCTGTTTTACATTGCAGATCCAGGAAAAGCTCCACTTACATAGCTGACATACATTGACTGAATAAGCAGAAGCAAGTAATTCTGTAAATCAAGATTACATATTAAACCTTTCAATATTTTCTGTAAGAGTATGAACAAGCTAATTTAGTACTTTACATGTGATTCATTATCGATAGAGGAGTATTAGTTTGCATGGCTAATGAATCAATTTATTCATGATTAGGCTACCTCTTTCTAGATGTTATGGTTCAGTAATTTATGTTTGTGGTTACTGATTGTAATATTGATGGAGTCATAGATCGGAATACAATTTTCCTAAAAACTCTATTTATTTTTTTATTTTATTGTTTTTATTTTACATTTGTTTACCAGGAGAGTTTGACTGGAAAATATGTTCTTTTCAATTAATAAGTGCTCTCTTCATGTGGTAAACTAAGACTAGCTCTATCTGCAAAAAGATATCCTCTAACATTTCTCCTTATGATACTACTGAAAATGGCCATTTTACTAAATTCTTGTTATTTTGGACCAGGGTTTCCTTTTGAAATTGTCACAGTTTTCTCTTGTTGTCAGATTAGTAATTAGTATTGTGTATGGGTTGGGTTTATATCACATTATTGAAACCACAAAAGGTCAAACACCTCTTCATTGACCCCTATTTATCGAATGTGAATCTGTCAAATGATTTGCTACCATGAAAATCTTTCCCACAGTAAGTAACACATTGGCCAACCTAGTGACTCTAATGCAAACAGCAAAATATAAAACCCATCCTGGTGGGGGGGGGCTACGCCCCAAATACCCCCACACCCTTAACTAACTATACCAATTCTGAGATCACACTACAGTGGGGAAAAGGGCAAATTTCACGATGATGGCCCACTGGTTTCTTACCGTGGGAAACAGTTTTATAGATTCATAGATTAGTACTAGGCTAACTGCTTTTGTGGGCCATTTTAAGCCTAACTAATAATGCCATGTGAGAATCAAACCTTGCACCTTGTATCAGTAAGCTAAACACCTTAACCATTATGCCAAACTCATTCAATGGATTCAGAGTTTGACAAATAGTGATTGATGAAGAGGTATTCGACCTTTTGTTGTTTTGACAATCTGATATAGACCCATATAAGTCATTTTGTGGGTGGTGTCTCATACACCAAGTAAGCAGGTAATCAAACCAGAATCAGAATTATGCTGCACCAGTAAATAGTTACACAAAGATGGATGTGGTGAGGAGTTGTTACACATTGCCTTACAATTCACAAGGCTAGGTGGTATGGTTCATCCAAAAAATATCACACAAAATGCTTGCAGGATTATGCTGTGCAGTTGTTAGAGGTAGGTGGTACTTAATGTCCTATATTTAATTAGTGCATTGGATGCTAATATTTAATATATAGTAGATTACAGGACATACATTATTGCAAGACTTTGCACCAAACATATTAAAAAAGTAGTTTTGGGGTGTACCCCAGTACTGATTACAGTACAAATCATGGCTGTAAGGCAAAATATCCAGCTGTATCGCTTAGGGTCAAGGTAACACTGTATACCATATAATGCAATGGTCCATTTTGTGCCAAGGAGAGGTAGTGTTAGCACACTTTATAAGCCACACAACAAAAGGACTGTGCATCCTACAGTGCAGTCTCAACACTCCTTATAACACAAAGCACAACATGGCTTGTGTACATTGCAGTGCAATGTGCTTAGATATCAGCTTTAAAACACCATATAACAGAACAAAACAGGGCCTGGGAAACATTCAGTTCAAAAGTGAACACAGTGCTCGAGAGTTAGTGCACCATATTGTACACTGCTAAATAGAGATTGTGCACCCTACACTACAGTAGTGAGCACTGTGCTTAGGAATCAGCCTCAGTACACTCTATAACACAAAGCACAACAGAGACTGTCTACCCTATAATTTAGTGTGCCTATGGACCACCCTTAAAACACCATATAGCATACAACAAAACAGGACCTGTGTAGCTTACAGTACACAGGAGTATGCAGTGCTCAAGAATCAGCCTTAGCACACTGTGCAGCGCAGAGCGAAACGTAGTCTGTGCAGCACAAAATGCATTGGTGCAAATGCGTTCAGAAATATAACTTCAAAGGTCATAGGCATAGGGGGGATGTCGGAATAATAATCTGCTATCAACTTTTTTTTAGGTTAGGATTTATTTTTCCTGTTTTAATTCCTCAACTTTAAGGAGAAATTCGTTTAACCTGTATTTAGTACTAACATAACATAGTCTAGAGTATATATATATGTATGTGACATGTTCCTCCCCTTCTTCATCAGGTACAGGAAATATGGCTTCCTAGTTGGCATGTTGACATCACATCATGGTTGGAAGCCTCACTATCTACTAGGTGGTAAAAGGCAGTCATGCGTTATTGCCCAGCATATTTCCTTTAAGTTGCAGAATGCACACTAGCCACTGACTAACAAGTACTTACACTGCAACTTAAAGTGGCACTAGGTATATTAATGGAACAGCAGATGTACAAGTAACTAATAGCTATACAGTCTAATGCTTATTTTACATGTACCATCTACCTGTTATTTTTTTCAGAATTATGGATAAAACGTAAGTGATTTGGGTACTATTTCCTCAAAGGTACAACTAAACTTGATAATATATATAGCTGCATTATTACACTTACATTTCTAACATTGTAGAGCACTGTTGGAAAGGAACCTGAAAGAGTCCAAGATTTTCCATTCCCCCATTGGTGTGGAGTGCATGTGCTTCGTTGCTATGGCCTCACATTCTTTCTCTGTATCTCATGAAATGTATGATTTTCTTTTTGGTTAGCAAGGATTACAGCTGTCAGTCAGTGCTGCCAGACATTAGACAGTTACACTTCTCTTTAGAAAAAATTGATATTTCTTCCCCCAAAACCTATTGTGCTGTTAATTTTCTAAGTAGTACTATAAAACCTAACATTGATGTATCAACACAACAGGCTTGGTAATGTGAAATTAGGATGTACTGCCACCAGAAAAATGCAGGGGGCAGATTACTTTAAGTGGAAAAAAAAATGAGGAAAATAAACCACATTTGCACAAATCAGTGGTCTTAGTAGAGGAAGAGATGATTATACATTTTTTTAGGTGTTCCCCAATAGTGAGTTTTGGATGCACATAATATGTAACACACACACACACACACACACACACACACACACACACACACACACACACACACACACACAAACATATAGGAACATAGAAAGAACAAGAAGCAAATGATCTTGAGGACCATATGGTGTCTAGTCTTATAAAAGTTCTTGTCACTCTTTACAAGGACGCACTAGTGCTCATATCCAAAACTGAGCAGAGCTGAGCATGATAACTATGTTGCAAATTTGTGTCTGCCCATCCAGTCATCAAAAGTAGTCTTAAAGATAGCCAAAATGGTACTTCATTTAAGCTGTGCAGCTTATATTGCAGTGGTACACACTGCTCAGGGTCAGCCTTTTCACGCTATATATCACACAGCACAGCAGTACCTGTGCATCCCAATGTGCAGTGTTGTGCACTGTGCTGAGTGTCATCCTTAACACACCATATAGCATACATTACAGCAATACCTGTGCACCTCACAGCCCAAGAAGGCTATGCGCCACACACTGCAGTTATGGCCTCTGTATTCATGTGTCAGGTTTAACATACCTTATGACACAAAGCACAGCTGGACTAGTGAGTGCATCCTATAGTGTAGTGGTGGTGCACTGTGTTCAGGTGTCAAGCCTTATTACACTATAATGTATATAGTGCAAACTGACTTGCATCTTACAGGGCAGTAGGACACACTGTGCTTTAGGTTCAGCCTTAGCACACCCTGTAATACACTACACAAAAAAGCCTGTGCACTATACAGAGAAGTGGTGCACACTGTGCTCTGGTTCAGT
Organism: Protopterus annectens; assembly: GCF_019279795.1. Lineage (NCBI taxonomy): Eukaryota > Metazoa > Chordata > Ceratodontiformes > Protopteridae > Protopterus > Protopterus annectens. The sequence continues at coordinate 1,615,383,693 of NC_056741.1, forward strand.
GCTAGCACATTCATAGTACCCCATAGTATACATCCTGTGCACTACACAGAGAAGTGGTACACACTATGCTCATGGGGCTGCCTTAATAAACTGTAAAGCAGGCAGCAAAATCGGCCTGTGCACCTCACAATGCACACCATTGTAGTAAATTGTGTGCTCAGGGGTCTGCCATAATACACATCAGGGCCTATGTACCCTACATACAGTAGTGCGCTCAGTTTTAAGGGTTCAAGCTTAACACACTGTGCAACACATTGCACAATAGGACCTGATCACTACAAAGTACTGCCGTGCACAGTGTTCTTAGGGGGGTCAGTCAATGCATTATACTGCAAATAGACAGTAGGGCTTCTCATCCTACAGAGTAGTGATATTCTCTGTGCTCAGTGATTAGCCTTATACCTTATAACATACAGCACAATGGGGACTGTTAATGTTATAAGAGAGTGGTGCACACTGTGCCACATTACTGCACACTGCAGAACAGGACCTGTGTATCATACAATTTAGTGGCACACTCTGAGCATGGGTTCAGTGTTAACACAACATGTAGCATGCAACACAGTGGGATTTGTTCACCATTCAAGTTAACAGTATACTGCATTATTTGGTCGACTGTTGCACATTGAGATTTTGGGATAGTCTAAAAATATTTACATAGAACTTATCACAATAGTGCTGTGCACCACACGACACAGTGGTGTGCACTGTGTTCAGGCATCAATTAAAAAAGCACTATAATGCAAATGACAACAGGACATTTGCAAGTACACTGCAGTGATACATTCTGTACTCACTAGTCACCCTTAACACACTGTGCAGTAGACAGCCCAAAAAGCTTTGTGCACCATACCATGGAGTGCAGCACTTTGTGCTCGGGGTGGGGGGGGTTCATACTTAACCCAGTATGTATCATGTAGCACAACCATGCTAGTGGTCATATCTGGGGTTAGATATAATTGCTTACAACCTAGTGATCCTCCAGGAGATTCTGTAGTTACCCCCTACTGGTGCATCCAACCATCTAATATTGCTTGTTCATATTTCATTATTAATTCCAAAAGCATGTTATATACACACTTGCATGATGGGCAACACAGCTGCATTGATATTTCACATCTGTGCGGTGTTACTAAAGAGATACTAAATGTTGTTTATATACTATTTATTTATATTGTCACAGTTTTCATATTTCTATAATATCTCAACAATAAACAGAAAGAACTGCATACACCTCATATTAAAACTCACAGGTGGACAAACCAATGCTGCTGGCAGTATCTGTGCAGTGACGTCCACACATACCATCCTCTGAACTTCTCTGCCTCCAGTCCGAATGCCATCTTCGGCCATCGATCTGCTCGCCAGAGTTGTCGGTTGCTGTACAAGCCACTGCAGAAAAGTGCTCCATTGTGCAAAAAATATGCTGAGAATAAAAATAGAATGGTAAAATAGCAAGAAACTATGAAAAAACAAAACAAACAAAAAAAGTACCGAAATTAACACAGCTGAAGGAAAAACAAAGAACTTTAATGCAAACAAATGAGAGTAAGCACTTTCACAGTGTGCTCTCACCGCTTCATCAGACTGTTTTCAACTAGTAAAAAAAGCACTTAAATAGCAAACGTTAATCAGTCAATTAAGACATCAAAGCAACAATTATCTAAAAGGAAAAAAGTCACAACTAGAAAACAGGCAAATTAAACATATAGAAAGCATAAAAAATATATAAAAACAGTCCTATACTTAGTGTTGTAGAGGTCTAGCTTTTAAAAAAGGCTTAAGAGAGAACACTTCATTAAGACCTTGTGTCTTATCAGCTTTAGAGACAAAATCAATTTTTGCTCTGCAGATTCTGTGCGATTCCTAAGGTCTCCCTCTCTTAGACTCTCAGGAATAATCTCTAGCACAAGAAATTTAAAATTATCAGTAAACAAACCAAAAACACTGAGTAGAGGAAGAGTCGATCACCGGGCAGCTGAGATATAGAACCAAGTTTATTGTAGGTCACAAAATCCACAAAACGTAAAACGCAAAACAGTCACACAGCGTTTTTCATCAAATACAACAGACTTCATCAGACAAGAACCTGGAAATGATGACATCCACAATCAAATCAAGTCTAATTCCCACTTTTCTGGCATTCTACTGGACTTATAAGAGACGTGCTGGAGAATGTTTCAGTATCTTTGTCACGTCTATAAAATAACTATTATAGAATTATATTGTAAAGGTTTACCATAGTTAAATGTTGATTTAATATCTGTTTGTGAGATTAGCTATATGGATTGTGATTCGATGAGTTATTATTAATTGTCACGTCTCTTATAAGTCCAGTAGAATGCCAGAAGAGGGAATTAGACTTGATTTGAGTGTGGAGGTCATCATTTCCAGGTTCTTGTCTGATGAAGTCTGTTGTATTTGACGAAAAACGTTGTGTGACTGTTTTGCGTTTTACATTTTGTGGATTTTGTGACCTACAATAAACTTGGTTCTATATCTCAGCTGCCCGGTGCTCGACTATTCCTCTACTCAGTACTTTTGGTTTGTTTACTGGCTGTTTTTCTGCACTGATTTTCCATTTTTTTGCTTACATTTAAAATTATGTTCCTGTCCCTGGCACATAATATGTTTAGCAAGAGCATTAGTGTCTTTCCTGTTTCTAATGTCTCTCTGATGTTCTAACACCTATCTTTGAGTTGTCTATTACTCATACTTACATAAAAAGCATGACAAACAATGCAGTAACTGAAATAAACAATGTTCTTAGTCCTGCAATTAGCATAAACGTTTGTATCTATTTTAAAGTGCATGTTAGGGTGTATGTAAGTAGGATTAGAGTGCATAAACTTGCAGGCTGTACAACTCCTGCATTTAAAAGTGCCATGCCTCTCTGACTGCAAAACCTTGTTAAACGTAGAAGTATTATAGCACAAATGCCTTTTCAAAGATTTGTTATTTTTAAAAGAAAAATATGGAACTATGGCATTTCTTAATTTATCTACAGTTTCCAAAATGCCCCAGTTTCTGTTAATAATGTCACATATACTATTAACATCAGAAGAGTATGTGAGGGGAAACCTAATCAAGCCTGTCCTTTGTTCTGTAGCTATGACTTCAGTGTTAGATGCAGCATCGAAATATGGCCTACATTTGCCCCCTCTCTCCTTATATGCATCAGTAATACAACTGTCAATATCCTTTTACTTATAGCCTCTGTCTATAATGTCCATTTTCAAGGTCTCCAAGTGCCCCATTGTGTTTTTTTTTCTTTTGCTTTTGCTAGTACTTTTCTGTCTGAGGTTACATGTCTTCCAGGAAAGGCAAGTGCCAGTGTAGAAGACAAATTCATTCCTCTTAAAGATAGCCTTGATCAGTGTCTATTTTGTTTAGGCCCTAACCATGACCATAAGTCTTGATGTATATGTCAGGTGTTTGTTCCCAAAATGTTGCATAGCTGCCTTCACTCTCTTAATATTTTCCTTGAGAATCAAAGACTTAAGAGATTAGCATGTGACATTATGGAGGATATATCAGGCCCTTCCAATGAACCAGCAAAGGAGGCCAAGAAACTGAGGTCTGAAGCTTTGCATGCACTTCCCATTCTGGACATCTCTCTTGAGGCCAGTGAAGGTCAAGAGTCCCATTTGGATTTTGGCTCAGATTCCTCAGTGAGAACCAGAGCAGAAGCTGTAAAGGGGTCAGTCCTGGCACATCCTCAGAGATTTTGCAGATGTCTGTTTCAGATGAATGGGAGAAACTAGGCACATTTTTTTCAGATGGCCCATCAAGGTATTCCTCAGATCTTGGTTTGGGAGGAGTACCGATGACTGTTATAGAATGCAGGCCTATGTTGAGTCCCTCCACCTTCCTCAAGACTGCTGTGCCCCTTAAAAAGAAACAAAAAACCAAACATCTTTCTCCCCCTCAGGAACCTCTGTCTGACTTGCAGGCCTATTATCTGAGGGTTAGGATTCCTCAGAGGATGACTCCTTGGCATACACTGCCAAAGTTCCTTCTCCCTTGGAGTATGATTCACCTGAGGAGGAATTCAATAGAACTGAGTCTCCTGATGAACATATCACTTTTGGGGAGACTATTGCTCATATGAGGGAGCTTTTCAAGTGGGACTGCTCACAGTTCACTGATGTCCAGAGGAGATATTATGATTTACTCTAAATGTATTCTCTTTCTCCATCTGCTGTACTGACAGTTCTGCCAACTTCTATGGATGCTTTTTTATCTGCTTCTAAAAGTCCAGACCCTCAACCTCTTTCCCCCAAACAGCCAGATAGGTTCTATAAGGTACCAGAGGACTGTAAATTCCTTTATAAATGCCCTGCTGCAGACCATCCAGGCTTTTACCTTCTACTGTTCTTCTCCCTTCAGATAAGGAGAGTAAAACCATGGAAAGGCTGGGGAAAAAAAGTGTACACTTCAGCAACTCTTGCCTTTAGGGCTATTAACTATCAATCCCATATCAATAGGTATGCTTTTCCCTTCTTTCTCAGACCACTCAGCTTCTATCTGACCTTCCAGATTCAGATGTGAAGTCTCAGCTTTCCTCTGTTTTAAGGGCATCTTCCCAAGTGGTACGCCACCCCATAAAATGAAGATATTGTGCTGCTGAAGCATCTGCCAGGGCTGCTGCTTCTCACTTAGTATTAAGGAGATACTCTTGGTTAAGGCTTCAACCACTTCCTGAAGACTTCAAGGCTAAGCTAATAGATGCACCATTAGATAATAATCCCTTGTTTGGTACTGCAGCTGCTACCTTGTTCAAGCCCCTGCAGGAGAAAGGCAAAGAGTTGCAGGATTTAAAACATATCTGTGTGTCTTCAGTTCCCAAATTCCAAAGGAACTACCTGGTTAAGACTGTCTTTGTCAGAAACCAATCTTGAACTTTTTCTTCTAGAGGTAAACGGGGGTTACAGGAGCTCAGACCCTTCTAAACTCTCTCAGGCTTTGTCTGCTCAAAAGCAGTCCTTTCTAGACAGCATGACTTCCTCTGGACACATTCCAGTCTCCCAGAGCCTTACTCTCTCCCATCAAGTCTGGGATCACATCCCTCAAGATTCAGGTCTAAACTTGTATATGCTTTCGCTCCAAACTTTGTTTCCTCTCATTCTTCCACAGGCCTATTTGGCCTCCATGGATATCAAGGATACCTATCTACATATTCCCATTCATCTCCTTTACAGACAATGTTTGTGTTTTTCTGTTGCTTCCTCACATTTTCAGTTCTGTGTTTTGCCCTTTGGTCTAGGTACAGCACCAAGAGTATTTACAAAATGCTTAGTTCCTGTGACTGCTTCCTGCAGACTCCAGGGCATACAGGTCTTCCCCAATCTGGATGACTTGTTGTTTCAGGCACCATTCCCAGAGGCCTTGCATCACAATCTCCTGTTCACTACTATTCTTCTGCAAAGGTAGACAGTCAGAGTCTGTTTCAAAAATGCATGCTCACCCCCTTCATAGGACCATGTTTTTCTGGGGTGCAGGATTCAGACAGATCTCATGTTGGCCTCTCTTCCTCCTCAAAAACTGTCTCTAGTCAGTTACTTCCAAGACCTTCTTCCTCTGCAGTCTTTGTTAGCCAGGGAGTTTCTCAAGCTTCTAGGCTTCACGGCTTCAACTATTCCCATGCTACCTCTTCCCAAACTCACATTAGAAAGTTTCAATGGTACCTTAAATCAGTTTGGATGCAGCATGCACACCCACTAGAGTTTGTTGTCTGTCTTCTTCCTTGCCTAAAGAGGGAACTTCTTTGGTGGATTTAACAGATTTTCTAGAATCCAGGCATGCCCTTAAGTCTTCCCCTGCCAATTCAAGAGTTGTTCACAGACAGCTTAGACATGGGTTGCCAGGCAGTCTTTGCATCCATAAATGTTCAAGGCCTGTGGTCTCCTTTGCAGAGGAAGGAATACATAAACATAAAATACACGAGGGCTCTTCTGCTGGCTCTTCAAGCTTTTCATACTCTTTTCCATCCAGGACCTCTAAAACTATTTACAGACAACACTACAGCTCTCTGGTATGTAAACAAATGGGGGGGGGGCAAAATGTTACCTTCTGTGGATACTTGCTCTTTTGCATGAGAACTGGGAGCTCAGTACAAAGCCACTCTGTAGGCAGTGTACATCTCTTTCAACCAAAATGTTGTGGCAGTCATTTCTGAGTAGGTCCATGATTCAATCCCATGCATGGATGCTTCACAGGGATGTGTTTCTGGACAATCTCCACCAGTGGGATATACCTCAAATAGATCTTTTTGCCTCCCCTTTGAACAGACAACTTCCAAAGTTTTGTGCCAGAGTTCCAGGTGATGTGGTATGGAAGGTGGATGCCCTATCATTCTCTTGGAAGGGGTTGTTTCTCTTTGTGACATTGCACATATCTAACAATGGTAAAAGGCTTATACTGGCCAGATGTCAGGATCATTTAAGGCAGGAATCCCTCATGTAAAGAACATTGCAACATAGAAGAGAATGACATCTATGATTATGGTAAGATTTTACACAACTATTCTTTCGGGAAGGGTGTGAGTATGAATGAATATAGTGCAAAGTAGTATGGGAGGGAGAAAGGTAGTTATGAATGGTGTGAAAAGATTAAATAGAAGTTGTGAATTAGAAAAAAAAAGAAAACAAGTGTGTTTGTATGATGATGATAGTAAGATTTTCTGGGGAGGGTTAGAGAATCAGAATCACAAGTGAAATATGTATGTGGAAAGTATAATAGTATCGTAAGAGGAATGGCTAGAAATTGTGGGTATGATGGGGGAGTGAAGAAAAGCTGAGTGGATTAAGCTTTATTCCCTCATGTCAAATTATAACAGAGAGTAATCAGTTTTTGACCAATACAAAGGAATTAACAAAGAGGTGCAAATCAGAACAGTTTTTTTTTTCATTCCCTGAATACAGAAACCTGGCTGCTAGGGAGACTAAATGCTAGGCATGTACAGTGTAATCTACTCATCAAGAGAAAGGACAGTGGCCAACTTAGTAAATTATCCTTATCATGAAAGGGCTACTCCTTTGAAAGGGGAGAGGAATTTTACAACCACTTTCCAGCACAGGGTAGGAAGATATTTGACTAGCTGAAATTAATATACTGCAAGGTTATTTGTTGTAAATTTGCTTACACTGTAGAATAAGAAAATTCTCAGTGAAAACTTTTGGGAGTTGGGTCTTGGGGCAGAGCTTCTGCAGTATCAGGACAAACACGTTTATGCATGTAAACTCAAAGTATGTTTAGCAGGAGGCATTCTGAAAGAGAAACACAGTAATACAATGTATATAGAGAGATGTATAGACCAAGCTATCATAAAATAGCACAATAATCAAAAGCACCATATGAAAATATCAGTTAGAAAAACATTCATGGGATTAACCAGTATGTCAAAAAGAGCAGTGTATATACAAAAACACCAGCAACTGACATAGCATACTACTTGATAGGAGCACAGGCTCAACATACACAAAGCTTATCCAATTTGAATGAAATTCATACAAATATAGCACACTTCCAAGATCTTCACATTGTCCTACACAATCTTGGAACAAATACAAATGTAATAACATATGACACATATGTGCACTGAGAATAATGATGGTGAGTGAGTTGAAGAGGAGACAATGGTGGCTAGAACATTGGGGCTTCCCTTACTTGTCATTGTTGTGGGTGGGACCCATTTTGGAGGAGCACTTCCTATTTCCATTCCAGGTGCAGAGGTGACCCAGAGAAGCAAGGAGGCAGATGGAGAGGGAAGGAGATGAGGGAGTATTGAAAGAAATGAAGGGGAAAGCAAATATTGAGACTAAAGAATATGAGCAGGATTCTGAGGAAATGTTTCAAAGAAACTTATTAGATGGAGATGACTCAGCAAATGATGGATGTACAATTACAACCCTCCAGTTGACAGGGTTGTGGGATGATTTACTTAAAGAAGTGGTAGTATAGAGTGAGCCAGAAAATAAAGGAGATGTTTCCTGGCATTATGAAGAAAATACAAAAGGAGGATGCAGAGACAAGAATAGTGGTAAGATGGAAAAGAAAAAAAATATGCAGAGAAAGCAAAAGAAGGCAAAAGTGGAGTAGTAGAAAAGAAGTCAGACGAAAATGAAAAACAGTAGTATGTGGTAAGGATCCAAAGTAAAGAAGACAAAGAAATGGATGGGTATGAAGTGTGGGACAATTTAATAGCTCCTTTAGGTGTAAAAGTACATGAGGTAAGAACATGTATTCTTATTAACAAAGGGATATTTTGTGACATTATATTTGAGACTGTATTTTCAATGTAACATTTTCTTGGAGAATATGAAAAAAAGAAAGGCTGCTACCCCTGGAATCTTTATGTGATAAAAGCATTTTACAGGGAAACAATTAAGAAGATTCATCTGCAATTTTGAACAGAGGTAGAAACAGAGACTTTTAAAGGACATTAGAAAGCTTTATGTAAGGAAGTACTGGACACTGCAAACGTTTATGACAAAAGGGGTTTATTGACTTGTGGCAGGGACTGTAATATTGTGTTACAAATAGAAAGAGACAAAAATGATACATATACAAAGCATGATAAATGTGGAGGGGAATAGGCATGTTGTAAAATAGTAGGGACAACCCAAACTGTGTTTTTTTGTAGAAAAGAAGGACATTTGATAAGTAACTGTGGCAAAAAATATATATATTTGTGTGGAAATGGGACATGATGCAAAAAAAATACAAATTGAAATGTTATAAATGTAACAAAATTGGACATTTATGAATGGATTGCAAAAATGAAAATAACAGTAAGGAAAAAGAAAAATAAAAAGAAAGAGAAGAAACTTGAAAAAAAATAGAAGACATTTTAGAATTAGTAGAAACAGAATAAAAATTTAATGAGAAAAGAATAATAAAGAGGACACAGAAGAAGGTTCTGAAATAAGTGATGAAAAATACATAAACTGGGAGGTAGTACTGGGGGTAAAGAATTCTATTAGTAAAAGAGTAAAAGAAAAAGAAAATTTAAAAAGGTAAGTACAAAAGAGAAAAAACAAAAGAAATAGATGAAAACTAATATATACAACTGAACATTGAAGCTTGGTGTAATGGTTAAGGTGTTTCATTCACAAATACAAGGTACAGTGTCTAATTTCATCATGGGAAAGGAAAGTAGTTAAGCTTAAATGGTCTATTAAGAAAGCTAGCCCTGTAACTAGCTATGAATTTATGAAACCACGAATCAAAGGAAAAGGGGAAATGAAAATTGGTTTTTGCATATGTGAATAGTATTAAGAATATAGTAAGAAGAATAGGAAGTTTGGAGTGGTGTAATACATGTGATGTAAATGTAATTATATTAAAAGACACAAGATTTTTAGCAAATGAAAAACATTATAAACAGAGAAACTGTGGGGAGGAAAGATAATATTGAATTTGGGAAATGAGAGATGGTCTGGAATAGCTATGCTCTGTAGAAATACAGTAAAGATATTAGATGTAACTTTAGCAAAAATGGGAAGATTAACCATTATAGATTTTAAAATGGAAAGAACATGTCTACAGAATTGTAACAGTGCATGCTTATACTAAGTCTAAAGAAAGGAATGACTTGTTTCATCAGATTTTGGAATATGTAGTAATAAATATGAATATTATAATGACAGAGACATTTAGTTGTGATTTAAGAGATAATCATATAAAGAAAGGAAATGATATAAAAATGTTAGCAGTTATGTGGTAAGTTAAAACTTTGGGACAAATCTTCATGGACTTAAAAAGGGGGTATGTATAGCACTGAAATAGATTATTTTATAGTATCAGAAGATTTAGTTGCAGGAGAAGGGGAGGTTGTTGAATGAGTATTTTCTGACCATCTTTCAATATGACTAGAGATAAAAGAAAACAAGGGATATATTAAAATATGCAAAGGAATAAAAAGCATAAACGAGAAAGCAGGGAATGAAGAAGGAAAGAGATTCATAATACAGTTACAGAATTACTATGAGAACATTTTATAAATATTGGTATGAATGTTAGGTGATATTTAAAGAAATATATAAAAAATGTTTTTTACAGTCGCAATATGATGTGAGAAAAGTAGAGACACAAAAGATAAAAAAATAACGATGCATTGGAAGATTTAGAACATAATGATAGAAAGTGATCAAGAAAAATACAAGAATTGTTATATAAGCAAAGATATTTTTACAACAAAAAAGAGAAATATCAAGTTACTTAAGCAGATTAGTAAAGAAAGATGGTAGTGTAATGAGAGAAATAAAAAAATGTAAAATGAGAAATAGAAAGAACTCGGGAAAAAATTATGAATAGTGTAGTACAATATGTACAAGAAATGTTTAAAGAAAAAAGACGATAGTGAAAAAAACATGGAAAGTAAAAAAAAAGTTAAGAGAAAAAGAAAACAAAGAGTTGGAAAAGGATATTTCTTTAAATTAGTTAGATGAAGTATTAGGACAAGTAAATATAGCTTCAGCTGCAGGCCCAGATGGAACAGGGTATGAAATGTATAAAAAAGTAAGGGTTAAAAGAAGGTTTTATGTATAAAGAATTATGTACTGGAATACTTAAATTCATATGAAAGAAGGAAGATAGAAGAGAATTAAAAAACTGGAGACCAATAGTATTGAATAACAATGATTTTAAGCTCTTTATGAAAATAGTACAAAATAGATTTGAAACTAAAATTGGAAATATTATGAAAGGTAGCATATATAGTATAAAGGGGAAGGGTTGTCAAGAATTATTAATGATATAGAAATTATGGATGATATTATGAACAGTAAAGAAGAAGTGAAAATCATGATAGGAGACATTACTAAGTCATTTGACACACTTGGACATGAAATCTTATGGATAATTATGAAATAATATAATATAAGTGAGAAAGTTAGGAAATTATCTATGTCAGCATTAGTAATAATAAAGTAAAAATACTTATAAGTGGCTGGTTAAGCCAAGAAGTATATATGAAGAGTGGTGTAAGATAGGATATCCAATGAGTTGTATATTCTTTGCATCAGATAGGAATGTGATAGTTTATTAAATAAATTACAAAATGAAGGAAGCGGAGTATACACCACCTGAAGGGTTAAGAATTCCAGTTGTGTTATTATATGCAGATGACATTATTATAATAATTACAAAAAACATTTGGATAAAAGAAGTAACAATTTGCACAAGTGAGAGTTTAGACTTTATAAGGATAGCTTTAAATAAAGAGAAAAGTAAAGGTTTAGGTGAAGTAGTAAAGATTGGGGTATATATTTTACAATGAATGAGATTTCTGGTTTGGTATAAAATTTGGGAAAAAAGATGTTAGTAGAATTTAATGGGAAAAACATTAGAAGAAATGAAGCAAAAATGTTTTTTTTTTTCTGGAGAACATAAAATTTATCATTCCAAAAATAGGCTTATTTGATAAATTCAGTACTGATGGGAAAAAAATCATCCTTAGCAAACATATTTACATTGCCAACAATATTTCAAAAGGAATTAATGCACTTGTTTTCTAGATTAAACCCAGTAAAAAGAGTTTTGTATATAAATAAAGAAGAAGGAGGTTTAGGGTTAATTAACCCAGTGGTATACACTGCTTCATTAAATTTGTAAAAAGTGTTAAAGTGGATACATGCAAAAGATGAGAGATTAGCAGTAAAACCAAACAAATATAAGTATGATACATTTTGGGGTATGGTAAAAAAAAGCAGAGGAGAAAAAGAGTATATAAATGAAGAAATAAAATGTTACCAAGTTAAAATATTTTTTGTGGAAAATAAAAATTGATGATATAGAAAAATATAGAAAAGTATGGAATAAGAATGTAATGATAAAATATTGTTATGTAAAACCGTGGGAAATCTAATACAGGAAAACTATTAAAACTCTAGATATAAGAAGTAATAGTGCAGTCAGAAAGTAGAATGTCAACATTTTTGGTGGAGACTGGTAACAGATAACTTACCAGTAAAAGGAAATACGCTATGCAAAAAGAAAAGTGATATATGTGTTTACACTGTCAAGAAGAAACTACGGAACGTGTGTTTTTGAAATGTAAAAGAGTAAAAAAATGTATGGGGATGCTATGTAAAGAAGATTTTTTGAAGATATAAAATAAGTGCTTAAAATAAACATGGATATGATTAAATATGGATATTAAAAGAATAGAAGTAAAGAATATATTAAAAGAATATATAACACGTTATTTTATACCAACAGCAGAAAGTATAACCAACAGATAAACAAAAATAGCTGTTGAAGGCACAAACCCAAAACAATGCTCTGTTGTTTAGGAATGTCTTTATTAAGCGCATTTTGTCCAGATAGTGTTTGAACTTCATCAGATACATTCTAACTCAAAATCTACTCTTTAAAATAGTTAATGGCTGTGTCATGTGATCGTACTGTGCAAATTTGTTTACCCTTAAATTAAAGTGATACACAATAAAAATGCATTCAAGTACTAAATTTTTTCTAAAAACTTTGACATTATCAAATTTCTTCGTTCCTGCCATATACAATACACTTTATGTTTTATCACAAATACTTAACACACGTACTACAAGTATAAAATATAAAATATAGAATTTATCTTTCCAGACTTTTAAGTTTAAGATCACTTAAAATCAAACATATCACATTAATTCCAAGGTAATGGCATGCATCCAATTGGAGTTGCCATAATAATTAAAGCTTTTATAAATTCAATGAGTGTGCCCTCCCCCAATGTCAGCTGTCACTTGATCAATGCATTTAAATTTAAACTGGTGGTTTTCATTTTCTATACTGTGTCTAGCTAAGGTGTTCCCCTGTTTCTGCCGATTAATACTATACACATGTTTGTATATTCTGTCCTTTAGCCTCCTATCATTTTTCCAATGTAAAATGCAGGACAGCTTTGGCAGGTAGCTAAATATTAATTCAAAGAACTTGGTCTAGGGTTGTTATCCCATTCATTTTCTACAGTTTGTTTCATATTGCTGTTATTAGCAATCCTTTCACTTCTACTTACAGGTTCCAGTTCATTCCCATCTCCCCTCTGGTGTTGTTGTGATGTCATTTCCTCCTGAGTGTTTTCTGTAACTCCTTCTCTAGCTGTTGATTGATAGGTGTTGTGACCAGTAGAATTCCATAGTTGTGAGGTGGGCGGTTTTGGATATGCAGTTCCACTCTGGTAGTCAGTGACATCTCTAGACATTTTTTTTTATTGTCTCTTAGTTTATTCATGTGTTGCTCTATACTTGTGAAGATTTTGTTATAGTCATATAAACAGTGATTAAAATTGTTGTCTGTTCTGATTTTTTCATCCACCTGTTTAATTTGATTTTCATTACCTCTAACAGTTCCAAACCTTGTCTGCCAAAGAGTTTCAGCAGGTCTTGGTGAAATAATAAACTTGTCTCAAGCCCCATTGGATATTGCTAGGTTATTAAGTCCTTAAGGACTATGTTCTTCTTTATACATTCATGGAAATATGAAATTTCTAATTGCAGTTTTTTTTGTGTTTGAGTAAATAGTAATCAAACGACTTTAAGTATTCTGTAATTAATACTGTTCCGCCAGCCGTATGCCCTTGTTTTATTGTCTCAGGTTGCAGTTGAAATGTTGGTGTAGAATCCAACCAGTTGTTCAAATTAAGGGCCCCAGTATGCTATGAGGAACTTTCAACATTAGTTGGTCTTGCTGGTTCACTACTCAAGTTGTTTCTCCATGTTCTGGCTTCTGAATTGCCATCAAAGTTTGTCAGCAAAGTAGTATTTTGTGTTGAACTAGTCATGGAAGCAGCAACTGTAGAATAAATTGCACCAAGTTGCTGATTGTTCTCTTGACTGCCATAGCTTGTATTCTCTACCTGTTGACTGTTAGATAGAGAAACTACATCAAGTCTAGCAGATAGATCTTCCACACATTGAGAGAGCATCGTTATCATCATTGTTAAATTTCCAGTACAATCATTTGAAGTATTTTGACTTTGGTTTGGGCTAATGTGTCCTTCACTAGCCTTATCCAGAAACTCCAAACCAACAGCAGAAAGTATAACCAACAGATAAACAAAAAAAAGCTGTTGAAGGCATAGACCCCAGAAAATGCTCTGTTGTTTAAGAACATCTTTATTAAGCGCTTTTCACCCAGATAGTGCTTGAGCTTCATCAGATACATTCTAACTCAAAATCCACTCTTTAAAATAGTTAATGGTTGTGTCATGTGATCGTACTGTGCAAATTTGCTTCCCCTTAAATTAAAGTGATACACATAATACAAATTCATATAAGTACTAAATTTCTTCTAAAAAGTTTGACATTATCAAATTTTTTCATTCCTACTATATACAATACACTCTATGTTTTATCATAAATACTTAACACACAACAAGTATAAAATATAAAATATAGAATTTATCTTTCTAGACTTTTAAGTTAAAGAACACTAAAAATTGAACACATCTCATTAATTCCAGGGTAAAGGCATGCATCCAACTGAAGTTGCCATAATAATTTAAGCTTTTCTAAATTCAATGAGTGTGCCCCCACCCCCCAATGTCAGCTGTCACTTGATCAATACATTTAAATTTAAACTGGTGGTTTTCATTTTCTATATTGTGTCTAGCTAAGGCAGTCTCCTGTTTCTGACGATTAATGCTATCCACATGTTTATATATTCTGTCCTTTAGCCTCCTATCATTTTTTCCGATGTAAAATGCAGGGCAGCTTTGGCAGGTAGCTAGGTACACCACCATTCTTGATGTGCAGTTGAATTGCTTTTCTAGGTAGTACTGTATAAAATATACCAGAAGTTTCACCACTATAGGAAAAATCACCAATACTGTATTCCAAAAAAACGAAGCTCATTATTTAGTACAGAAACATGGATTAAGCGCTTTCGCGTAGAAAACACTACGCTTCATCAGAAGTAGTATTAACAAACAATGAGAATCTTTTTATATGAGTTTTGGTGCCAGAATAAATCAATTAACCAATTAAGTGAATAAATGGAGGAAAATCAACTTAAACAATTGATTAATTGCTGAGCATTTTTTTCAACTACTAAGACCATGCATTAAATACAAGTTTAATAAAAGTTCATACTGTTTTCGTTAAAAATGCAATCTCCTACCTTAGATGCATCAAATAATCTAAAATATGTACTACTTACATGTATTAAAACATTACTTACAATCTTGGAAGAAAATGGAGGTGTAGAAGAAACCACTGGAGCATCCCTTGTAAGATACAGATTTATTACAACATATAGTGTAGACATGATGTATATAAGAAGCATTATATGTAAAAACTGGAATGTAATTAAAAATGATACATCTTTGGTAAATACATTTATGGAAGTCCCCTTGGTTGTTTTTAGAAGGGGTAGGAACATTAAAGACATATTAACTAAAGGTTATTCACAACAGGTTGGGCAACCAGGGATGTCCAAGTGTAACATGTGCAATTATTGCAAATATGTGGAGACAGGCACATTTAAAATAAAGGACAGAAAGTACTACCTAGAAAAGCAATTCAACTGCACATCAAGAATGGTGGTGTACCTAGCTACCAGCCAAAGCTGTCCCGCATTTTACATTGGAAAAATGATAGGAGGCTAAAGGACAGAATATACGAACATGTGTATAGTATTAATCGGCTGAAACAGGGGAATGCCTTAGCTAGACACAATATAGAAAATGAAAACCACCAGTTTAAATTTAAACGCATTGATCAAGTGACAGCTGACATTGGGGGAGGGCACACTCATTGAATTTATAAAAGCTTGAATTATTATGGCAACTTCAGTTGGATGCATGCCATTACCCTGGAATTAATGAAATGTGTTCAATTTTAAGTGTTCTTAAACTTAAAAGTCTGGAAAGATAAATTCTATATTTTATATTTTATACTTGTAGTACATGTGTTAAGTATTTGTGATAAAACATAGAGTGTATAGTGTATAGTAAGAATGAAGAAATTTGATAATGTCAAACTTTTTAGAAGAAATTTAGTAAGTGAATGCATTTTTATTATGTGTATCACTTTAATTTAAGGGGAAGCAAATTTGCACAGTACGATCACATTACACAGCTATTAACTATATTAAAGAGTGGCTTTTGAGTTAGAATGTATACAGTGAATTCAAGCACTATCTGGACGAAAAGCGCTTAATAAATACATTCTTAAACAACAGAGCACCGTTTGGGGTCTGTGCCTTGAACAGCTATTTTTTGTTTAACAAGTTATTTTATGTTATATGGGTTGTATGGAATGAAAGAATAAATGAAATTATGTTTAATGGTAAATGGATTTTAGCAGTAATATTAAGTAAAATAAAATGGTAATGGAAAAAGGAGTAGGGTTCTAATAAGGATGAACAATTAGCATGATTGTATAGGAAAGTATGAATATGTGTACATATGCAAATATTTCTAAACGTACTTATTTTGCAAATAAAAGTTATTTTTGTACTTAAATTAAGGACTCTTACTCTTCAATAAGTGCAATGAGAACGTTTCTATCCATTCAAAGTACAGCACACTCTGCCTGAGAGAAATTATGTATGCAGTGTAGTAGTCTGAAACAGTCAGATTTGGCAGCTTGAAAAAGATGATATGCAAATGAATGTCTCCTCTAGTGTAAAAGTTGATTTCTCAAAAATAACTTTATGAGCAATGGGAATAAAGAGAGAGCAACATTATGATTAAACAGTGAGAAATAGCCCAGCTCTGAAACACCATAGTCAGGCTTCACAAAGAATGTTGCTGGGTTTCTACCCACTGTAAAACAATCTGCATTTTCCCTAAAATAAATGCATCCAGTTGGTTTTGCATAACAAGAGTTTATTGTCTCTTCATTGCCTTTTATTATGTTAAGTTCAGTAATGTAGGTGATGGGGGTTAAAGTGGAAATGATTATTGCAGAAGGGACGAGAGAGGGACAGATAAACATGGAATGAACAACCATAATTGTATAAGTTCAAAGTCTCTGTGATTGAGATGTCTTCTGCAAGATTATGTTAGAATACAAAAGCAGACCATTTACCTTAACAGAGATTTAGGCACCAAGAAAATAAGGTTAAATAGATTTCCCTGAGGGGGTGCACCTTTCAGACTTGGGTATACATAGTGTTTATCAAGGGAGTAGCAGTAGTGTAGGTAGGCTAGAGCTACAATGTTTTGACATTTCACACACTCACCCTTCATTCACAGTTCACAAACTCCTTCCTCCCCACCCACATTCACATTAATTCACTTCTGCCTCACTCTTTCACTTCTCTCATTCATCATTCAGTCACTCATTTAGTCACTGATTCAGTCTCTCACTCGTTCACTCATTCCTAGCTCAGCTTAGCACTGTCTTCTTTCTTAGTCACACATTCACTCAAGCACTCATTCTGTCACTCACTCACTCACTCACTCACTCACTCACTCACTCACTCACTCACTCACTCACTCACTCACTCACTCACTCACTACCATGTTAACCCTGACTCACTGTCTCTCTTCCTATTTACACGCTTACTCACTCACTCAGTCTCTCTCCTCACGCACTCACCAAATCTCTTGCTATCTCCCTCCTGAAGAACTCCTCTACTCTGGCCTCAATCACTCACTCACTGCCTCCCTCATGGCTTGCTAAACCCTCCACCACCCATATTCTCACTAACTATCTTCTGCTTCACTTTTTCACTTACTCCCAATCCTCATTTAGTCACTCACTCGGTCACTCACTCACTCACTCACTCACTCACTCACTCACTCACTCACCCACTCACTCACTCACTCACTCACTACCTCCTTAACTCCTCAATCACTATCTCTCTTCCTACTTACACACTTAGTCACGTCTTCCCCCTCCCTCCTCACTTACTCACCATCTGTTTCCCACCCTCCTGAAGCACTTTCCTTCTCACTCACTCACTCACTAGCTCACTCACTCACTCACTTACTCAGTCCCTTCTTACTCTTACTCATCTACTCAGTCATTCACTGACTCTTTTCCTTCTCACTCAGTCACTCATTGGCTAAGCCCCTTACTAATCCTCACTCACTCCTATTCTTTCTTCTTTTCCTAGTGATTATTACCATGGCAGGCTAAGACACTTTGTCATCAGCCATATACTGCACCCTGTTCTGGGTCATCCATAAGTAGTCTTAGGCCATCTTAGAGAAATGCTCAACATGCCCTGAGTCAGAATTTCAATCTACTCCCATTAGGCTGTATGATAAAAGCTTCAATAGTAGCCAAGTGGCATCCTGATAGGATGCCCAAACATCTCTGCTGGAAGATCTGTATCAGCATGAGCAGCAGATGAATTATTATGAGGGACTATCAGATCACAAAACCCCCTCACTATTTATTACACATTAAGCTCAGTGTTTCTGCATGCAGACCTGTTGTACGCAATGTGTAGCTGCAGCTCTTTCTGCCACTATCCAACTCTCATCTTCAGAGATGAGGAAGGGGATTCGGATTAATTAGTAAACTTATTTTTCATTTCAGTACCACAGATGGGCTATGTGTCCAATAGACTGTAACTAATTTGCCTGTCTCTTCCCAGTCTGAGACTTCCCTTTGCTATTATTCATGGACAAGATCCTAACGTGCTTGAAGTCCTTCCTTAAGAGTATCTGATTTTAATCACCTGAATGCAGCAATCTGGTGTGTTGGGAATGCCACTTATGGGTCTCAAAAACAGACAATGGCCCATTCTTAACTAAATCATTTTATTTAATTTAATATTATTTTGCATTTGTTTTACATCTGCATATCTTTTACAAGAAAATTATGGAAATGTGTGTTAAGGCAATGCACCATTTATGTAGCTTAAAACCCAACTTGCATGAATTCAGTATAATGCCAGGAATGCACCAGGAGCCAGTTAACATACGGCAGCAATCCCTGTAACCACACTGTGCCAGGATCACCCATAATGTATGCTTGGGAAATGCAGATATAATCCTTCTACATGTTTGCAAAACAACTATAAATAGGAGTAGCAAAATTCCAAAACAGCTACATACCTGCCTGCTCCACTGTTTCTCTGCTTGGGGAAGATATGATTTGTTTCTCCTGAACTTATTATTCAAACATTACCTGCATATTTCTTGCCAACACTGACATAGGCCTCCCCAAGGGGGCTGGGAATTGTGAGGCTTCTTCACACAAATAAACTCTTTGGTATCCTGATAAACCCATTCCTTTTTGCCAGTGTAAAACTATTATTCCCACTTCCCATTAAAGACGCATCCTTGTCCTAAGCTTATTCACACATACCACTGCTTTCTGTAACTTTCTTGGGCTTCCACTAATTCTTTGCTGAACCCAAGAGTATTGCTTTGAAATCATATTTATTTTTTTATTTAACATTTGTTTACCAGGAAAGTCCACCTGGGACAGGGCTCATTTTCAGCAGAGGCCCAGGGAGGAATGCTCCAGATGGATGTCTTTGGAATGTGGGAGGAAACCGGGATGAATGCAGGAGGGACATGCAGACTGTGCACTGAATGGACCCCAGCCAAGAATCACACAGGAGAACCTCTTGTTGTGAGGTGACAACATTAACCACTGCACCACTGTGCCACCCATATAATTCCCTGATACAAAATAGTGTTTCAAAATATACCATCAATTAAGATCTGGACCATAAACATGACAGCAAATTTGATGAATGCCATCTCATCCAGTTTGCACTGTTAACTGGGCCAGATAGTCAGTTAGGCAATAAATCGAAATACCACAGAAAAACTTAGCATAGTTAATCGACATACCACCCTTACATCATGGCACTTCATTCCCAACATTCCCCTTTTGCTTTTATAAACTAAGTGTGACATCACAGTGCAATAAACAAAGTGAATCAGTTTGATCTATATTCTAAACAGACAGCTCTAACCCACATAGGGAACTCTTCTCAGCATGAATGACAGTGCTTGACAAAATGGAACTCAGCATGTTTTACAGATCAATGAGGGAATAACTCTTTGAAAGAAAGTCAAAGAAGAGGCCTTTGATGATATGTCTCATGATTAAAAAAGGACCATACCCAATAAGTACAAAAGGAAGATAAACATGGAACAGATATGGCAGTTTAGTGACATTTCATGCGTTGTCTTTAAGAACCTATTTTAACTGACAGTTGTAAGTCTATTAATTTGCTCTCTTACTGTCAGTTGCCTGTCTTGCAATGTGTCTACTATACTTTATCAGAGTTTGTAAAGCTATTATTTACATGCCATATAAAAAACAAAACCACCTAAACACAAACACATTCACAGAGAAGGTGTTACAGGATGCAGCTCCCTTCCCACTACCTGAGCTACTCCTGCTGTTGAACTGTACCCTCTGATCCTTAAATAACTATTGCTACCCTGAGGCCACTGTTCTTTTACATTATCCACAGAAGTTTTAAGACTGCTGTAGTTGAACAGCACATATGATTCATTGCATTGTTGTACTGACCTGGACAATTAAAACTTATTTCTTAAATGATTTTAAACATGTAGCTGTAACCAACATCAACATTTAAAAAGGGTTAGTATCTTGAGTTTCAAAATAAAAAAAAATTCTACAAAAATATTATTTTATTTTTTTCCTCTATCTGTATTGGTAATTATATTGCAAAGGTGCAATATTTGAAATTTGACAGACCAAAGAGTCCGACCCATTATTAATTTTGTTGTTTATTTATTTGACAACTTGGTAACTTAACTGGTCTGAAAGCTGTGTTCAACTAATATCTGGGTTCAAATGTGGGCAAACATATAGCACAATAAAATGCACTGAAAGTAGTGCCTAAAATATGATATAGTGAGTGGAGGCAAAGAGAAACTTTATTTTGGCAGGCAGCAAAGCAAAATGCAATAAAGGCATACTTTGTAACATAAATAAACAGAGTGCAAAGCAATAATAAGGGTACAGAACAGAGAAGAAGCTATCATACTGCACAGCAGTAGATAAATATGAGATTATCAGGACAATTCCAAAATAAAACAGCATTTTCTAAAGAAGATATATTGCCTGCACATAGAAGCCAGTAATCCACTTTAACTTATCAATAGACTTTAAAAAGTCATATTTATACTTGAAATGGTTGAGCCATGCTATTAGTGCATTTATATAATAAATAACTGCATGAAAGGTTCATCCAGAGTATTGGAATGTGGGCAAGATTAGGCAGTGATATTATCCTAAAGCCAAATCACTGATCAAATATGCATTAATAAAGATGTGAGATACCTATTCAAGAAACATGCTCTGTGCCTGTACTGCAATGTACACACACATATATATCTATTGCAATATATATATATATATATATATATATATATATATATATATATATATATATATATATATATATCTGGGAGCGTTGTTTATGACACAACCTGCTGTAATGCTGAATGCAAAACACTAACAAAATAAGTTCAATCATGCACAATACCACCCCCCCTCAAAAAAAAAAAAAAAACAATAGTATCGAGAGAAGAAATCCCCATCCAATATTAAATCCCCTTCCCTTACTAGCCTCAGATTTGTCTGAATAGTGGCAGTGTAATAGGTTTTAATGACCTTAAGGTGTAAGGTTATGGTTGGGGGAAAGGGCAGCATTAGGGTTAGTGTTAGCACTCATTACTAAGGAGGGTGGGGCGGGAGCTTTTCAATATTATAATTGCCAAGAGTGAGGGAACTTTCGAAAGCTGTGAACAGCAGTCTTTGGCAGTCATTTGCTCTAACACAAATTAGCAATGATATTGAGTGCTGTCTCCTATGATTAATAATTCCATTCATTCTCCCGTGGGATAAGTGCCAGTTGTAGGAGACCACCATCTAAGCATCCATCATGATTTTCTAGTGATGACCTAAGTTTCAATGTGCTGATGAGCATCCATGCTTGTGAAAAGGTATCTAATGCTTTCTGCTCTGCAGGAGCATGAATACCTCCAAACAAGTCCTACAGGAGGTCACTATCCAGAACACCTTAGTAGAGCTATGTGCATGCACCATACATCTGACCTCTAAGCTGCTTGCCATACTCCCACTTTATTATGACATTCAGCATCACAGCACAAAAGACTACCTCACTTCCCCATTGGTAGATACCAGGCTTCTAATCTGGTTCACATCACCTGGGCATAGTCATGGCTTCATCCTTTTAGACCAAGAAACTGATCTTTTATTTATAAGTATAATTTGGACTGCACAGAAAGCCTTCTCTAACAGACTAGTATGCACTATGTACTTTGGCAGTACTTTTTCTGACTTGCATTGGCATCAGACACCATGCCAAAGCAGAACTCACATGCTACAAGACCAAAGAAAGGCTTTTGCAGAAGTTTTCATTTTACTTCTAGTACAAATACACTGTTGCAGTGCAGGAGGCAAAAAAAATGCAAAAGTTGTGAGCATGTCCTCACTTTATCTGTCTGTAGGTTAATTCTAGAGTGAAGAAAGGGAAACATACAGGTAATTTTTCATAGAGAAGAAACTAGAAAGAAAGAAAGAAAGAAATGAAGGAAGAGACTGTGTGTGTGTGTGTGTGTGTGTGTGTGTGTGTGTGTGTGTGTGTGTGTGTGTGTGTGTGTGTGTGTGTGTGTGTGTGTGTGTGTGTGAGTGCGCATGTGTGTGTGTGTGTGTGTGTGTGTGTGTGTGTGTGTGTCTGTGTCTGTGTGTGTGTGTGTGCATGTGTGTGCATGTGTGTGTGCATGTGTGTGTGCGCATGTGTGTGTGTGTGTGTGTGTGTGTGTGTGTGTGTGTGTGTGTGTGTGTGTGTGTGTGTGTGTTTGAGAGCAAAGTATGTTTAACCACAATACTCTAGGAAAATCCATATGTTCTTGGCCAGATATATGAATGAATAAATGTGGAAAAAAATATTATGGAAACTGTGGAGAACAGTTAAGACATTTGTTAGGGAAACATTAATTTTTAATACACTCTGTAAAGTCTGCACATTAATTAGCTATCCAAGATCCTGCTGTGACAAAGGGAGATACTGCCAGCACACCTATCTGGAATTTTGTAAATGATTGTGTGTTATTTGTGAATATCAACATGATTTGTGTAGGACACTTGTATTGCAGATGTATTGGGCCTGTATGTCATGTGTGTATATCAAAGTAGGTTTCTACAGACATTTGTGTTGAAAAGATATTTTATAAAGAGTGTGTGCTTAAAATGTGACCACAGTGTACCCTACTGGAACAGAACAGAAATGTACATGCACTATTGTAACCATTTAAATGTATATATTTTAACAGTGGAAACTGGCATACAGGAGGTTAACTTCAGAAAAATAGCTGAAATAAATTACTTTATGGCAACAAGAGGCACAATGTCTATACTAGAGAGTTTTCTGTATTGTCTTTAAGGTGAAATAGTTACTAGTTTTGAAATGTAAAGGAACATGATTGTTTTATGGCTTTCAACATTTACCAAAGATCTGCGGTGTATGCATTTTCACAGGAAGATGCTTAATACTGCCAGCTCTCAGCAGTGGATTTTCACCTGGGATAGTCAGAAGGCAAGAAATGATGTAATTCTGCAAGCTATCACAGTAGTAATATTTGAGATATTAATTTGAAAACTTTGTGAAACAGAGCATTCTGTATTCTGTCTTGGACATGACAATGACTAGAAGATCCAGTCACTCTACATCTGTCTTACTCTTATTAAGTAAGTTAACCAAGGTATAGTAATTTTCTTAGATTCAGTCAACAATATAGTAAAGCTTAGTTAATATGTTTTTTATTTATTTGAGACTGTACTGCAATGTTATTTTAAATATTTCATGTGGCTTTGACCTCTGATGTCACTATGAATATATACTGAGTATTTTCTTGTTCTTTTATTATTTAATATTAAATGTATTTAAACCTTTCATTGTGGCTGATCTTTGTAAGAGACATTTAAGTTTTGAGAGTATGTGCATATTTATTTGGTGACACTGTGTGGTCCACTCCTAATAGCCTTCTCTCGATCAAACTACCATTTGTGTGAATATTAATATTCACAGTAAGATTGGACACCCTTTGTTAAGGGCCTTAAAGTAGCTAATAAGGAGTTGGCTGGTAGCAGTGATAACTACCTTATAGTCTGGGCAAAAGGAGGCATAGCTAGTAAACCTGAGCCAGCCTTTCCCAGTTGTGTGTGCGTAAATCAAACCTCCGAGTGTATGTGTCAGCTACTTGGGCAGAGACACAAAGCACTGGTTGGACAGAGAGGGTGCTGGAGGGCTTGATTTGGCCACTCAGCTAAGATGTCAAGTCTATAGCTGTGGCAGTAGGGAGTCTGTTACAGATCTGGAGAAAGAGGGAAAACTAGACCCAGACTGACTGTGGTCTCTGTGGGTTCTTAAGGGAAACTGCACTTGATGCAGAGAGCTGTATCTGGAAATATTGTGTGGGTACCTTGTCATCCTCTCAGTGTACATCCCCCACTGGTGCCAGTGGTGAGGACTAAGACTCCTTGATTACTGGGCCAGTGGTGGGGCATCACGCTTGCATAGAAATTTCTTTTGAGGTTGTTAAAGTGATTTATCATGCCTCTTTCTGGGATACTGTTAAAGGCCTTGGAAGTTCTAAATGGATCTCATATTGAGGGATGTCCATGACCAAAGCATTAATGAGTAAACTGTTATAAGATTTGAGTGAAAGGGCCTACTTTTAATGATTCATGTTCAGAGGGATTTATGGCAGCAAAGAAGACATGTGGCAGACATTAATGTGAAACACACTCAAAGCATTTCTTATCCAGCTGAGTTAACATTTACTTGTCTTCAAATGAAGGCCAGACTACTGTCAGCATCTTTGTTGAATGCCGATAACTATTGCTTCCTTTCAGCTTTTGGGAAAATAGACAATAGCCAAGGATTATTTTCAGGGCATTTTGTAAAAGTGGCTCAAATTACTTCACTTTATATTCTTAAAATATCCCTAGGATTATATCTGGACAGAAGTTACAGTTTGCTTTGGGCATAGCGGATGCACTTGATAATGTTTGCAGGTTTAAAACTGCATAAAAGTCTTTTGATCTTCACATGTTGTCACAGCCTTGAGATGTTGTTAAAGTTCATACAGATGAGAAATATCTGAAAGTCTCAGCTGATACTGCTTGGTCACCTATGAAGATGTTGTTTACCTTTGAAGTGATATTCCTTCTTGAATTCTTGCTCATCTTTGATGAAAAGAATAAAACATCTTTTGGGTTACTAGGCAATTTCTTGTTGAATAATGTCTTATGTAAAGCTTTTTTGTTTTATAGTTTTCTCCTAGACACACAGAAAACACTATAACAGAGGTGATTTGATATCTTTTCTTGGCCAACTTTGATTTTACAACACTCCCACCCAAGTATTTAGAATACAAGGAATCCTTGGTTTGTAACTTAACTGATTAAAAGCTAGTGTAACATTTACAAGTTTGATTAGTTTTAACAACACATCCATAGTACTGTTACTTGTACTGATACAGAAGAAAAAGTGACATCGGTTTGCTGTGCATAAAGTCTGTGACACTGGAGAATTCTCTCTCCATCAAAGGTCAGAGACTAAGCCACACAAATTTGACAATTCATCCATTAAAACTCTATTCACTCTGTCATCCAAAAACATACAAAGTTATGTCAAACTAAACAGAGAGTTCTGATAAAAATGAGTAAGCTGCTAGCTAATGTTTTCTTCAGGTGTGCACAACACTGTTTCAAGTTCACAGTCATATCACATGCACTGTACTGTACAAGGAAATGCTTAAACATGGTCCTTCTTTCACTTATTACAGTGGCACTGAAACAAATAATATTGTTAGGAGAAAAGCAATATATAAGTAAGTTTCCTGAAGAAATGCAATTCTAAAATACAGCTTTTTCCCTGCAACTCTTTGACTTGTTTCTGATTTATTGTTGCCTTGTTCTGCTTAAAGGGGGCTTGCTCATCTCTGACTCATCTTTCTTGCTGCCAATTTCAAAACCTCAAACAATGATGGATACCATCAGCTAAACAGCAACTAATCTGTACTGTGCAGACAAAAAATATTTTTTCACTGTGTACAAGCATTATGTCGTAAATTCCTAAGCTGCATAGCTCATAAATAGACCTATCTTTTTGCCTGTTAAGGTAAATAAAAAAAGAACAAAATGAGCATCGGGTTATCCTTTATCCAGAAGTTCATTTATTTATTTATTTATTTATACTTTGTTGTCATAGTCTTACAATACATATACATATGATTTACCTTATGGATGCAGCAATAGACACTCAGTTTGGGATGTAAGAAGACTTACATCTCTAAGGCAGTTTTATTATATTGTTGACATAGGATATTAGAATAAAATTGCTACTGAACTTAATACCTGAAATTATAGAATATTAACAATGTAGATAAAAGAGGCAGAGACAGACACTCAAGTTAATTTATTACATTGCCACCACTTCAGATACAAATAATAAGATCAGCTAAATGAGCTTCATTATTTTGAAGAATATATTGAGATTTGCGCAGATACACTATCGAATCCCATTTCATTGTATAGCACCCAAAGATATGAGCAAATTCTAAGAATAGATGAGAAGATATGTAGATTTGATCAGATGCTGCTATGAAAAGCACTTCGACAGCCTTTAGAAAAGAAATTCAAAAGTTGTAGTTCATCAATCTGATATAAACAGTGCAAGGGGGTTATGGGAATTACACTGGTATTCAGTTTATAGGAAAAACACAACTGAGGTCTTGCTACAAGTGCCTGAACTTGTGTTGCACTGATAGTGGAGGAGATAACTATTTGAGGGAATACATATCTTATTTATTGAATGAATACCCCATTAAAAAGGTTAAAAATAACTGCTTAAGGGAGAAGAATGGGGTAGAATTGAGTATTGTAAGCTTAAATTAAAGGTAGTCTGACAGATCAGAAAATGAAAGGATTGGGTCAAGCCAAATATCCAACTAAGTATGTACTGATTAATTAATTAATTAATTAATTAATTAATTAAATAATTTTGTTGTTGTCTCTAAGGGTACAATATTGAGGTGCAGATTCTTAAGTGAGTGACAAGAATAGCAGTACCAAAGACCAAGATCCTGGTTTGGAGAACGATTAATGAGTAAGTGTTCAGAGTTAGATAATAGAAATCATTGTGTGCTACGAGAAATACCCGCAGGAATTTCAAACATAAAGGTCCTCACCAGTCTTCTGGTACCGGCAAAGCAATTAATGCATCTGCTACCTTCCAGGAAAACTCCCTGCAACAGTGTATGTTTTTACAGACTAAAACAGTTGAGTTTTGTTTAACCCATTAAATATGTTCTCTCTGGCATGCACACTTGCCCGTCGCTAGGTACCTACCTAATTTACCCAGATTCTAGTCCCTACTATAACCTGACTAGCTATTTTATTACCATAATTTTTACTCCTAAATGTTGAGATTAGCCCTGCTAAAGGTAAATTAAGTGTCAAAACAGGCTCAGACAGGCAGGTCTAACAAACAATAAAACTTACCTGTCCCTTACTACCCAACTTATAGTTTTTCTTGGACATAATTGCAGCCTCTTGGTCTGGACCGGCTCTGCTCACCTTCACTCCACTTGGGCTTACTCCGCTCCCCTACCCTACCCCCAATTCCCACCCACCCCTACTTCAAGTTCCCAAAATCACTGCTAAATTAACCTTACGTATAAATAGTTTCACGTCTATGAGAGTTTGTGCTAGTCGTGCTTTCTCTGCTATTACAAAAATCCAAATCAAAGGTTGGGAGTCATGTTCCTTAACAGAGGTTATCCACAGGACTTAGTGAGTAATTTGATTTCTAAAATATACAACAAAAGAAGTAACGGTATATATAAACCTATTTTAAGTACAGAACAAGTAGTCAACAGTATGGACAACATACTTACAGAAAATGGGGACACAAATAATGAGCAAATGTCTATAGGTTATAGCTTTATTACACCATACAGTATGAATGCCCAAGAACTAAGAAACATTCTATATAAGAATTTGGGAAATTTTAGAAAATGACCCATCTGTAGGTAATAAGCTAGCTAAACCACCTCAGGTTATATTTAGGAGGGGGAGAAATATAAAAAGTATTTTTGAGAATAAGTCATGGATTGCTACTAGGAACCCAGGTATGACCAAATTCCTAATGTGTAACTATTGTAAACACATGGACATTGGTCAGACTTTCCAAATAAGAAATAAAAAATACAGAACTAGGGACAAATGTAGTTGTCAGTCAAAAATGAAAGTGTATCTGGCTAAGTGCCAACAATGCCAAATGTTCTATATAGGAAAAACAATTAGAACACTTAAGGAAAGGGTATATGAACATCTATATAGTAAAAGACATAAAAAAAACAGAAAATGCCCTGGCAAGGCACATAAGTGAACAACCAGGACATTTATTTAAATTTCGTGTAATTGATTAAATTACAACAGACAGAAGAGGGGGCCCAGATAGTCTATTATTAGAAAGACTTTAACTAATATGGCAGCTGAATACTAATGCCTGTGTATACCCAGGCATAAATGAAATGTATTCTATTTTGTGCATATTAAGAATAAAAAATCTAAACGGATGTAATTGATGCTTAGACAATACTTAACAGTTGATAGTAAATTCATTTTAGCAGTATCAAAGTACAGGCGAGTTTATGGGTAAAATGCATTATATTCTATTATAATAGGATTTAGGGTTACATCTGTTTTAACAGTTAGTCCCGTCTTTCTCATCAGATGCAAAATTAACGTCTATGATATCAACAATAAGCTTAACACTTAGACTGACTTTTGTATGTACTACGTACCATTAAGTATAGTAAGGATAGGTTCCGCTTATGTAGAGAGGAATCAATGTATTGAACAAGCAGGAATAGTATAGATACTTATGCAAGTAAATTTATCACTTAATAATTTTTATGTGTTTTTTGATGGACTCATGTTGAGATTCACAACAGTCCATGACACAGACTCCTTTACGGAATTTATAAATGGAGTAAGGTAATAACAGCAACAAAAATGCAATTACCAATATAACTAGTGAAACACATAGGTTTTTTAAGTAATAAATCTAGAAGTAATGAACATATTATAGGAGTTTTCATATTTTAGTTCTTTTAATAAATTGGTACAATAATTGGTTCTGCTCTCATATTGAGTGAAGGTATATAAACAATAATAATAAAAACATCAGCAAACAGATTCAAAGTACTGACAGTAACATCGGACCTGTATAAGGTCCAAAACGGTGTAACTAATATGCAACTAGAGTTGCCATGATGTGAAATGTGGATGCACGCATATAATTACATACATATATATATATATATATATATATATATATATATATATATATATATACATTGTGAACCGCGCTGTTCTTGTGTTCATTTTTCATTCTTACATTCATGTACAATATGCGAATGTGATACATAGTGTATTGGATCAAGAATGGAGAACAGCAATTGTACTATGATTAATTAAGTAAATCAGGTGATGTCACAGGAAGTTATATTTAGAAGGATTGTAGGAGAAAGCAATTAGTATGAAGAAGTCTTCACACTGTAAAGACAAAAAGTGTTTAACAGGAACTTTGTGGTTTATTTGTTTTAACAGTTGGTTTCACTTCAAATTTATTTTTAATAAAAGGCTTGCTGATTTTATCAAGTGGACAAATTATTATTTCGAGAGAAGTGACCATATGATACATACTATTCAAGAAAATAAGTTGGACGTTTGCTTTCTGCAGCCAGTGTTCGTGGGACTGTTTGGTTTTCTTTCCTGGTGTGTCTTTTTAATCTGGCTGCTGCCAAAAATTTTAATTCTAATCCTTCCCCTTTTGACAAGGATGGTAAAACAACTGATATGTTTGGGGAAAAGGCTTATGCTTCTGCAAATTAAATTTTTAGAATTTGGAATTGTTAGGCTCATACTTGTATGTTAATGTTTATTCTGACTAATTGTGAAAGTATAAGTAATGTTTTATTTGCAGTTTCCTCATGTGACAAAAAACTGCATTGTATGGTTTAGCTTCTGCAGTTTCTCAGGTCACTACTCATTCTTTTAAGTGTGTGTGTGTGTGTGTGTGTGTGTGTGTGTGTGTGTGTGTGCACGTGTGTGTGTATGTGCTTGTGTGTGTGTGTGTGTGTGTGTGTGTGTGTGTGTGTGTGTGTGTGTGTGTGTGTGTGTGTGTGTGTGTGTGTGTGTGTGTGTGTGTGTGTGTGTGTGTGTGTGTGTTTGAGAGCAAAGTATGTTTAACCACAATACTCTAGGAAAATCCATATGTTCTTGGCCAGATATATGAATGAATAAATGTGGAAAAAAATATTATGGAAACTGTGGAGAACAGTTAAGACATTTGTTAGGGAAACATTAATTTTTAATACACTCTGTAAAGTCTGCACATTAATTAGCTATCCAAGATCCTGCTGTGACAAAGGGAGATACTGCCAGCACACCTATCTGGAATTTTGTAAATGATTGTGTGTTATTTGGAATTGTTAGGCTCATACTTGTATGTTAATGTTTATTCTGACTAATTGTGAAAGTATAAGTAATGTTTTATTTGCAGTTTCCTCATGTGACAAAAAACTGCATTGTATGGTTTAGCTTCTGCAGTTTCTCAGGTCACTACTCATTCTTTTAAGTGTGTGTGTGTCTGTGTGTGTGTGTGTGTGTGTGTGTGTGTGTGTGTGCACGCGTGCACACGTGTGTGTGTGTGTGTGTGTGTGTGTGTGTGTGTGTGTGTGTGTGTATACGTGTGTATGTGTGAGTATGTGTGCATGATTCTGTAGATACTATATGCAAGACTCTTACATCACTGCAGTGCTGAGGAGGTTTACTTGGCTGCATTCTCAGAACTCCCCAGATTTAAAAAATGAGATTTTACATTCTCCTTTGGATAGAGATTTAGTTGTTGGAACTCTGCTGCAGAAGTTATTCAAAAAAATTAACTGATATAGGCCATCTCTCAGATTTTGCAGTCCTCATTCTCCACATTTTCCAAAAGATGTTCTACTCCAGCCTTCAATTTTGGCAAGAAACAAAATTAATAATCTCAGCAAGATGCTTGTGAGCAGGTGTTTAAAAACAATGAGAAGGTGGTTCCAAAAAGAAGGCAAACCCCCCAAGAACAAAGGATATTTAAATAACTCATAATGTTTATATAAAGGACATTGTCCCCCTTCCAGGATTTGAGCCATATGTGGGGAGTTCCACAAGTAAACCTTTTTGCCTCCTATCTGAACAATCAGTTGAAAAAAAAAATCTGCTCCAGGACTCAATGCAAGACAGCCTGGAAGAGATGCCTTTTCTTTTCTTTCCTTTGAACAGCAAAGCTCCTGCATGCTTTTCCACACTTTCCAGTGATATCCAAGGTACTTCTAAATATTCAGAAGGAATTCCACAAGTTCACTGTGTTGACTTACTTTTGACAGAACCAATAGTAGTTCTTCCTTCTTTTAGAACTGGCCCGGGGCAATTACCACAAGCATGGATCTACTTACACAAGAATAGGGATTTTTGATACATTCCAACCCCAAACAATTTCAACTGTCCGCCTAAATGATACGGTCTTAATACCTTTAAGGCACCTGTTTACTGAGGATATGCAGCAGGTACTAATGGAAGTAAGAAAGTCTACTACTAGAAAATCAAATATAAGAAACATGGAAAGGATTTTCAGTTGGTGCCAACAAAATGACACACATTCAGGGCTAGTGTTTCTCTGATTGTACATTATTTGTGTGGGTTACTTTCCTATGGCCTGTCTTACTCCTCAATTAAGTTTCATTTGTCAGCCATTTCAGCAGTTCTGCCTATGGATCTCCATCTTTCTTGGCATTCTTATGTCAAAATGTTTTTGAATGGGGTAGCATAACAGACCTTGAAGAATACCAGTAGTCCCACCTCAGGATCTTAATTGTTTATTAGAAAAGCTAACGCTCCATTTGAACCAGCTCATCTGACTGACTTGAGGTTCTTAACAAAGACCACAGGTTTGCTGATTGTTCTGACCTTGGCAAGAAGAGTATATGAGTTGCAGTCTCTTATGGTGGGTCAGTCTTATCTCATTGTCCATGGGGACAGGTCTTTTTTGAAAACTATGCCTAAAAGGGTATCTGAGCTTACTTTAAGCCAAACTATCCATCTCTCTATGTTATTTCCTGAACCCCAAAAATGAGGGAGAAAGGATAATTTGTGCCTCAGATGTCCACAGACAATTCAGGTGCTTTCTTGACAGAGCAGAATCTTTCTGATAACTTGTTAATTTCCTGGAAAATAAGAAGGGACAAGCTGTGTTTAAACAGACTATTTCCAAATGGTTATATTAGGCTATGAGCTTTTGTTATTCTCTCAACACCAAAATGTTTCCAGGCAGGTAGAAACCATACTTTGCTAGGGCCTTGGCTTCATCTCTGGCTTTTTAGAATGGTTTGTACTCTAGAAGCATTCTAGAAGCAACAACTTAGTCCTAGAATGGTTTGTACTCTATAAGCATTCTAGAAGCAGCAACTTAGTCCTCTCTGCACATTTTCACAAAGCAGTACAAACTCAATCACTTCTCCAGGTTCAGGTCAAGTTTTTCTAGGACCATTCTCCAGAGGCTTCTGGAACCTTGCCTTTCTACCTGCCAGTTGTTCTAAGCTGTGGAAATATATCCATACAGTTTAGGCCACTATTTTACATGGCAAAGCATGTTATGACCAATATTTTTGTTGCATAGCCCACTAATTAACATATATTTATGAACTGGAGTACTGCAGTAAATGCACATGTGAGGTGTCAGTGTCATAATGAATAAGGCACTAGTAAGCAGGTCTAAGCACAAATAAGCAGTAGTAAGCATATGTAAGCACTAGTAAGTAGCCTTAAGCCTGTTTGCATGGTGGTAAGCAATGCCTTCAATGGCTAATCAATTCTAAATCTAACTCTCTGTAAGGAGATGTAATGGCAGGTTAGCAGTGCTTACCATCATGCAAACCCACTTTCAACTGCTCAAAAATGCATTAATCACTCTGTATCCAATGGCCCTTGTTCTGCTCATCAACAAAATAAACAGCCATACAGGTCTCTAACCCAGGACCCTATACACCATAGTCCCAGTAGTTATCCACCAAACTTTCACATAAGCACAAAAGAATGAGGTAGTAGTAAACATGTCCTCACCATACTATTACCAAACTGAACCTGTGAAAGGCATCAGTATACAGTCATATGTGCCATAACCCACTATATAACATAAACATGTGAACTGGAGTACAGCAGTAAGTCCAGAAGTGAGGTGCAATTGTAATTGAGTGTTGAAGTCCCCAATAAAACACAAGGACTCCACAGTGTGCATGTACACATCAATCAGGGATACCAGGCATACATATAAGGTGTAATGAATAATAACACAATGCCAAAAAGGCATCATAATGAAGGTCTAATGTAAGCAATGCTAAGCATAGCACAGGCCAGCTTAGGAGGCAATGTGTAGACCAGCTAACTCTTTGTGCCCAGTGGTATACCCCTTTAAACAATGCCAACCTTAGGTAAGCAGGTTTGCCCATAGCTTTGCCTTTTCAAAACTGGCCAGTCACGGAAAAGTGAGGGAAACTGGTCCTACTTATCAAGAGGTGGGAATACATCTCATAACTGGTTGTAGCTTCCCCTTGCAGGCACTATGGCAGTAAGGGTAGAAGGAATAAACTTGGGTGCAGCGCTGGTGCATCCAGGAGTCCAAGGTCATGGCAGGACTCCTAGGTAAAGACCATACACAGAGACTGCTGCAAGGCCAGTACCAGGGCTCCCAACATAAGGTGGAAGCCTGGGAATCATCTTGGCAGTGACCTCATCAGTGCCACTGGCATACCCTGAACTGGTGAGCAGGTCAGGCATCACTACACCGACCTGAAGCAGTGGAAGAGGGACCTCTTGGAGGAGTGGCTCCAAGAGGCTAGAACATCAGGGGATGTTCCAGACATGTGTGAGTATCACCCCAGTATGTGTGTAATAAGTGCCAGCTCAGGTATATCATGGATAGGTATGGCTAAATATTCCTCTTATGTCCACCACAGTGAAGCAGGCCATGAACCAGGAGGCCCACATCTGCTGCCTGGCATGTACTGCATACACTAGAGAATATGGCAGGAAGAGTCTCATATTGTTTGTATGGCAATAAAAGTGTAATATCCTGACAAAACAGGTCTAACTACTGTACTGCATGTGTATATATTCTGGTATCATATGGTAATGTACATTTGCAATCATGTAATAGTACCGTAGTATTAAGAACTGTTACCCACACCATACACCATAAACTGAATGTGTAGGAATGCCTGTATATGACAGGTGTAATCCCCAGAGGCCATTTAGTACAACTGAGAAACACATAAACAGTAAACAGGGAAAATGCAGACAACAAAAAACGAATAGCACATGCAACTGAGATGTGAACTGTTGTTTTTTTAGCCCACACAGCCACAGTTCAGATCCTGCCAGTGGTAGTAGTCTGCATACAGAATCTTTCCCCACAACAGTACAGATATGTCCAGAATATCTATTAAAGTGGCCCATATCTATTGCCTATCAACCTGTCCCCCTGGGAAATCAGTGGGATGATCCCAGATGTATATGCATCAAACAGGAAATACAACTGATTGACACACATCTATGACAACAAACCTGGCACACTATCAACTCCCCAATACCTATGTGATTAAGAAGCTGTGGTCAGAGTGTGTACAGTAACAGAGTGAGATGTATGTGCATAATAGTAATGTGGAACCTGGTACTGTGTGTGGGAACATTCAGGTAGTGCTAATAAACATTCCTCCCACAGTTATGTCAGATACCAACACTGTGCCCAGAAATACAAGAATGATATGCAGTTGTTCTGAATAATGAAGTATTACACATCACTGTCACCCACACTGTCCTACAACATATAACTGTCTAGGAATTCTGTATGAGTGTTGTTATACAAGGTCAGAATGCATAAGCACAGGGGATTAATAAAACAGAAAGCAGATTGGAGATATTCAGCAATATCAATATAGCAGACACAACTGTGATGGACAGTGATTAAGTTGTAGCAGACGCATCCATGATCTGAATCCTGGGAGTGGAAGTAGACTGCATACAGATTCATACCCCACAACTGTACGCATGAGGCAAGAATGCCCAGTATATGTGCCCATATCTGCTGCCTGCCCCCCCTGTCCCCCTGGTAAGTCTATGGGATGATCCCAGATATGCAGCCAGCAAACAGGGAATACAAGTGATTGTCAACCATCATGAGAACACAACTGTTACTGTAGCAACCCCCGAGACTGTTAGGAGAGTGATATTTCAAGTATGTCCTATCTACACTCCCATGTTGTCAAGCTGTGACCACAGTGTGTACAGTAACAGAGTGAGATGTATGTGCATAATACTAATGTGTAATCTGGAACTTTGTGTGGCAACAGTCAGTTAGTGCTAAAAAACATTGCTCCCACAGGTACGTTGAATATGAACACTGTGATGAGAAATACAGACCAATATAACCTGTACTGGTATTATCCACCCTGGTATTGTAGGGGATTGTGAGTGTTGCCGTTTCTCTGAATAATAAAGTATCACTGGTCACTGTCACCCACACTGTGCTACATAATATAACTGTGTACGAAAGCATGTATATGTGTGTCTCAGGTCACTAAACATGGAAGAGGACAATATTCAAGGTATGTCCAGGCACACCAGCATGTGGTCAACACATGGCCAGAGTCTGTGTAAAAGAGTTGGATAGCATAGTGCAAAACATCAACCCGGAATCTGGGCGTATGTGTACAAACAGTTAGTCAGTGTTAACAAACATTCTCTCCACAGGTATACCAGGTAAGAGGTGTATACTGCAGGTAAAACTAGTTCATGTGTAATGACCAAAATAAGGCTATAGGGTAGTGTAGTAAGACTTGTAAGGTACAGATAACAGCCCTGACTAGGAAAGTAATGTGGACTACAGGAATATACTACTTGTTAATTGACATCTCCCCCCGCACCTTATCTCCAACAATAATCAACATACCCACCCCAACTGGTATGTACTGACTCTGATAATGTTCAGTTGTTTGATAAATATTTTAATGGTTCCCATGCATGTGCCATATTGAATTATTCCAACATTGTTGGCATGGCACCATCAACGTACCTGCATGCTGTTCTTATTACCACTGTGGTCCCATATATGCATGTGTTTTGTTTGCTCTGCAACTTTCCGTATCTGGTGTCTGGGTTAATGGGAATATCTATGCATGCTGTTATACCTAACGCTGGAATGTGTTGACTAATACTAACTCATATATGATGATGAAATCTAAACACTATAGCACGTTTGGGAAGGCTGGTCCCAGCGGATCCACCTGTCCCACCTCAGCTGGCCGAGGCACCGGGCACCAGCATGTCTGGGGCTCTACCCAGACCTCCCTGTCCATTGGTTCTGCACCACTTTCAGGTGGAACTACCTCAGGGGATGGGGCTCACCCCACCTGGGAGTGGGCATGGACAGACACCTGTCACCCATCGCCAGGTCGGGGTTGTGGTGCATAGAGTGATCAACGAGTAGTTCGGGGATCTTCTACGCCAGCTTGAGGGCCACGTGTCATGATTAGAGTCAGCCTGGCTCTGCGGATCAGCTTTCTGCACAGCCACATTCGGGGCTGCGAAGGTGCAGCAGTGACTGCCCATGGGTGGGGACCTCAGTTCCACTGTTACCACTAGGGGGCTTGTGGGCTTCTGATATCCCAACACCCCTCCCCATCAAGGTGTTTACCTCCCACATGTGTCATATACCACCCCTGTATGCATCTTGTGTCTTGTCTGTTAACCTACCCAATCTACCTCCCCAAATATACCTACTACCCCTCCCCAACATCCCACTCTCACCTGAAAAAAAAAAAGGGCAATCTGTTCCCACAAAAAAAATCTCACCCCATACATAGCTGTCCATTTCACACACATGTCCACTGGACACATGTAATCCTGTCTAATTGATATCACAACTTATTATTATTGTTGTCCTCACCCCTCCTCCAAGGCTATGAGTGTACATATCTACCTCCAAATTCAGTGTATATGCACAACTGTTGCTGTAGAAGAAATGGGCAGCTATGGACCTTCCCTACACCCTTCCTGCACATCCCTAGCTATTTTCCCTACTGTCTTTCCCTCTTTGTGCCCCTTTTTCACTACTTTCCTATCAACCCTTTTATCTTTTCTTTTAAAGAAATTAGCACAGGGGTAAGTGGGAGTAAGCACTTTTAAGCAGCAGTAAGCGGGTCTAAGCCTGTTTGCATGGAAGTAAGCACTGCCTCTACAGATTAAGCAATTTAGAAGCTAACTGAGTATAAGAAACTGTAACTGAAAGTAAACAGTGCTTACCTCTCAGCAAACATGTGCAAACCCACTTACAACTGCTTTAAAGTGCCTTAATCACTCTGTATCCAATGACCTGTGTTCTGCCCAGCAACAAAATAAACAGCCTCTGCAAGGCTCAAACCAAGGATCCTGCACACCATAGACAAAGTGATTTACCAGTAAGCTATGCCAGATATACATACATCTGATGTTTTCAAAAACATATCATCCAGCGAAGTCACGTAACAGTACAGAGAATGTATACCAACATCTAGATGTATGAGTGTGTGTAAATATATTAATATCTACACAAATACAACATATCTATATATGTGTAAGAAATATATAAATATATATAAATATATATGAACATATACACATGCAAATGCCTACATTGACACATATATATGTCTACACCTATATGTCTACATTTACACAGCAAGCTACATATATGTAAGTAGATATATATCTATGTAGGTATATATGGACATAGTTATATATATATGTAAGCAGATATATATATCCATATAGGTATATATGGACATACATGTGTAGATATCAATGGGAGATTAACTAAATCATAAATGTCCACATGCACCATTAATGGGGTTGAGAAGCTCCAAGCAATACACGTCTTGTACGAATAGGTATACCCATCCTCCCACAGCCAAACATGTCCACCCTGCAATATACTACCAAGTGTAGCAGATCCCATAATCAGGTCCTGACATGACATGGGCACAAGATGTTAACAGTACTACATCCCACCTGTATGATGTCAGGCTGGTAGTGGTAATATATCATGCAGTACAATCTGGCTCCCATAGGAAATGTAAAATGTGGAAACTAGCAACATACTCAGGATACATATACACAGACACATATATGCATATACAGATATACATATATATATATATATATATATATATATATATATATATATATATATATATATATATCATATATATATAGATATACATGTGACTACACATACACATGCAGAGATATGTACAGTAAGATACTCATATAGTAGGTGCACACAGTATGGAACAGCCACTATACCTACAGTTAACATCCTAACAACTGGACACTGGATGAGCCACCCATACAAATAACATATGTTGTCTGCAACATATATCCACAGAGAGGTCATAGGATAAAACACAACACACAGGTTTGCAGAAATGGAATATAGTAGGTGCACACAGTATGGAACAGACACTATACCTACAGTTAACATCCTAACAACTGGACACTGGATGAGCCACCCATACAAATGACATATGTTGTCTGCAACATATATCCACAGAGAGGTCATAGGATAAAACACAACACACAGGTTTGCAGAAATGGAATACCTTTCTCTGTGCACCATTACAAATGTATATGCCATGTCATATAGCTGTTCAGACACTGACATCCATATAAACAGAGTAATGCAACTGTGAAACAGTTATACTAATAAAATAGTCTGGAAAGGTCCACAACTATTGCTGTCCAGGCCAAGCCCTTTAAATTGTACAATAGTAATGACAGACTGGACCACAGGATACCACACCATCTGCAGTAAGTGATGCAGGTGTATAGTCCAGCAGCCCCTATCTATACTCTATACACAATCACTAGGTGGTACAGACTTTAGTTGGCCAAATGGAATGTAACTGATACATAACAAGGCATACCTGACACCATCACAGGCACACTGACAAACAGAACAGTCTGTATGGCAGGAGGCAGTAGGCCTGCAGTAACCCACTTTATGTAAGTAATGTCAAGATAGGTGACATGTATGGTACTGTACATCTAGATACCTTACGGCAGCTTACCCTTGATACCCCCCACATTTTGTAACAGTCTAGGTTGCGTATGGTGCATCCACCCTAGACTCAATACAGGGACATATACCATTGTTACATACACTAGCCTCTGGAGTGCATATGGGCACACATGTATGTGTAAGTGAAGCCCACACATATATGGCCCCAGCCCTACCATATGTGTGGTGGATACAACAGCAGTGGACTGCTGGCAGGAATGGCAGTGTGGTATATGTATATGTGCCTATGTATCACTATCTGTATATGTGTAGACATATAATGCGCTGTATATTTATATATCCAGGTGTGTGTATATGCATATCTATGTACACATACACACCCATCTATATATGCTGATATGTACATGTGTAATTATCTATATAGATATCTGGATAATCATATATACATATATATTCACCATATGTCCTGAACATGGGGTGTAGCCCTACCTCAACCCCTATAGACCCAACTATATCTGTGAACTGCAGAAGGTAGTGTGAGCATTGCAGTCTGTAGATATTGAATGCCGGGACATATACGGCACCAACTACATAGTGCAAGGGGATGTCAGTATGTATAGCAAGGTATATTAGTAGACTATTGCTGCTGTAATAGGGATTGTCTAAACAGAAATGGTGTGTGTGGGAGGGTCACATCTGCTTTTGACATGTGCACCATTGGCTACTGACAGACACCCTAAGGACATCATAGTACAGTACTGCTGCAAGCACGTAATGCTCCTGTGGACTACAGCAGAGATATTGGCCAATAGATGTGGACATTCTGACACACACTGTACAGTCCAGAGGTAGACACAGAACCCCTTAGTGTAGAACATGTGGCCCAAGCCTGACAATATGGATGTTAACAGCCATGTAGATGGGTATAACACATAACGACTGGTATACATTTGCCCCGATAGGTTATGCATTCACACACCCCTGTCTGCCTTGACACATAATAACTGCTGGTACAGAGGTGCCATGGCCACATACTACCCACTAAATATTGACATACATGTGTACAGCATTCCACCACTCCATCTGACATACATGACTGTTAAGGGAGGCACGGCAGCAGTATATCTGGCAAGTATCGGCACATGACATCTCACTGGGTAAGTACACTAAGCTGCTATGCATGTAACAAAGAACTGTGCAGGCTACAGGCAGACTGGTTCAACACTGGCCTACATCTCCTATGGGAGAATGCACATGTACCTGCATATATAGCAGGCTCTACAGGCATGTCACAGCACAGAGTAAGATACACCTCTGTGGAAGTGTATAACTACAACCAATGTGAACACAGCCACAGCCACATATGGTAAGCTGGCATAATATTACAGTATATGGACTATCTATTCAACACCATCCTCATATGTGCCACTCACACATTAACCCTACAGATACTGGACCACTACACAGTGTGGTCTGATGCCTGTCTGTGGTATGGGACATGTGTGTGTATGGCGCTACAAACATGTAAGCCAATACAGTAACATACAGTGGAGCAGCATGTAACATCAGATAGGATGGGATCTAGAATGATGACATCTGCCACAGTCTGTACACAAGGCCAAGGTACATATTGACAATAAACACACTGTCAACATTCACCATAAGCACACAGACCTCAGTACTATACAAACAACCACAGAATGTTCAATTTATGTCATCAAATATAACCCCTACTGTACATAACATGTGTAGTAGTCTGATATCTCACTGGCTTGTTATCAGATATGATGACACTAATTATGGTGTACAGCACATATGCACCTCTTAATGCATGACATATGTGCAAAGGTTCACAGAGTTGTGGCTGGAAGCACATACACAGGGCCAATATTGACATGTTGCTGCGATAACATCTTACATTTACTGTTGTAATAGTGTTTGTTGCAAAAGATGCCCTATGAGGGATATGAAGTCAGTAAATGTCTCGGCTTTCAACATCTACAGACTGCAATCCTCACACTACCTTCTGCAGTTCACAGATACATGCACTGTGTGTAACACATGAAATCAAAGGCACAACACACTGCCCAGTCTGCAGTTGACCCTACAGAGGGGGAGTCCTCATAAACATAGAACTGACATGACAGGTATTAATACAAGTAGGACAGCCATATCCGCACACACCCTGTTAAACCAACATTACTCCGAATGTAGTATAGCAGCACTTACAGTCTGTAGTCAGGTCTGGCACATCCCCCTCCTGTGTGTTGGCCTGTTTCCACAGTGTATGTTGTCAGAGGTAAATCCCCAATCCATCTGAGATGCTGTTTGCCAAACAACAGATCGTGTTCCTGCTCACAGTGAATGGAAAGACCCAACAACAACATGATGTTCCTAAATATTGGAGTGTGTTTCTATGCAAATGACTATGGGAATGTTACCACAGCTGTTCCACATGCAATCAGCTAGGGGACCGCTGCAATTCGTGCAGAGGCCATCAGCTGATCATGAGCATCACTTAAAATGCACATGCTGCTTCCTAAGCAAAGCAGGTGTAGGTCTCCACATCCACCAGTGAGGGAGTGAGAGAGGCAGACAGAGCCAATGACAAGTTAGGGAGGGGTGGGAGAGTAAAACTTAAGCATGATTGTGTCACACACCTACTAGCATAGGGTATCAAACCCCTGATGACTACGTAGTGCTATCACAGTCCTATGCAGTTATTGGATGTGCCACATAGATTACCTGCTGTGTAGTCCTCAGAACATATATGTGATGGTGAGTGACAACTGCAACATGGATATGGTAGCTATATGGTAGGTGAAGTACACATGCCTGTCCACATGAACAGGTGCCAGCATCAACACAGCTGCACTCTCACAGGATGCACACACATTGGCACACTTATCAGGGCCAGGGATACAGCTCATCTCTAGTGAGATTGCCACAACACATTACTGTGTATGTATCACATGCACCACACAAGTCATACAGAGGTTATATGGGCAAAGGGTATGCGGAGGTGTCTGACATAAGACAGCATGCTTCAGTATGCCACTGGGGGTTGTAGTGAGTATGGATGGGATCATACACATCATACAACACACACAAACACACAGGGTTCAGGTACTGACATGCATGGGTGCATTTCTGCACGGGTATGTGGTGGTCGACTTTGCCAGACAGCTATACAAGGCTAGGTGATGGGTATACCTTGGCATCAGGCCTCATGACAATGGTCTGCATTGTGGCTCAGGGCTGTGGTTTCTGCATTTGCCCAGACAGGTGGGTATTGTATCCACCATCCAGTCACCTGGGTAATTATTGTGTGTGGCCAATGCTGTGCATCGCTTGCCATGTATGTGTTCCTTAGTCCATGATATGGATGGTGTCTGAGATGTGCACACTTCCCACATGCATGTACAGTGACATGTGGAACTGTACATGGGGTGTCAGGCCCATGTTGTGTACACAGATTATCATCAGATGTGCCAGTCTTGGCCACCTGTGGCAGGAACTGGTAATGGACAGCAGATAACCCTGCACCTACATTGATAGCATGCTAATGGCATTCCCTGGTGTCAGTGGCATCTGTCCATACAGGGCATGTTTTTAGGCATGGTATGTCCTTTGTGGGTCACATGTGATGGCATCACAGATGTTGCAGGTGTCCAGTGGGGAACATGGAGAAGGTGCACTTTCTGCATGTATGTGCCTATTTGACAGATGGACAGGGTGCCATGCCCTCTGTAGGCTACTGCAATCACTTCATAGTTACTATCAGTGGCCAATAAGCAGTGTACTACACACATATTGGCTGTTGCCTCGGTGTGTGTGTGTGTGTGTGTGTGTGTGTGTGTGTGTGTGTGTGTGTGTGTGTATGAGACATGGATTGAGAGTGTGCTCTGGGTAATACTGCGGTTGCCTGGCCTTGATGTCACATGTATGGTTATGGATTTGCACCCCAGCCTCATGGCTATTCCACATCTGTTATCCCTGTATAGTGGGCATTGTGATATATACCAGGGCCACCATATAATAAATTTGCAAAACCCCCTCCACATTGGACCCAGGTGTCACACACTCACACCCACCTCCACACAGGATGCAAGCTACAAGCACACACCTGTCATGTCTGGGATTATAACCCCTACCTAACTAGTTTATTACATTACAGCACTATGCAGTTATAGTACATGCCACAGAGATTACTGGAGTACTCATTCCCCAAAGGTGTATATCACATTGGATGAGATCTACAGGATTGCCAAAGTAAGACGTTTGAATTGTTGTGAGTGTGGCTAGGCTAAAATGCATTGTTCCCTACACAGACAGTGACACACACACAAACCATCCACAACCAACATGTATGGGTATAGAAACCCTAACAGAGGTCTACATCACAGTACAGCATGGGCCTGTTATAGGATGCACCACAGGGATTACTGCAGAACTCTTTCCCTAAAGGTGTATTTCACAATGAATGACATCCGCAGGATTGCCAAAGTAGGGCATTTGAAATCTACTGAGTGTGACTAGCCTAAAATTCATTGGTCCCTGCACAGACATTGCAACACACACAAAATATCCACAACCAACATGTGTGGATATAGAACCCCTAACAGAGATCTATACCACACTACAGAATGGAGATGTTATAGGACGCACCACGGGGATTACTGGAAAACTCCTTCCCCAAAGGTGCATTTCACAATGAATGACATCAGCAGGATTGCCAAAGTAGGGCATTTGACATGTACTGAGTGTGACCAGCCTAAAATGCATTGCTCCCTACACAAACATTGAATCACACACAAAATATCCACAGCCGTCATGTGTGGGTAAAGAACCCCTAACAGAAGTCTACATAACACTACAGCCGTACGCAGTTTTGGCACATGCTATGGAGAATTACTGGGCTACACCTTTCCCAGAGGTGTATTTCTAGATGGATGACATCAGCAGCCTTGCCAAAGTAAAGTATACAAATTGTATGGAGTGTTACTACCCTAAACAGCATTGCTCTGTACACAGACAGACACACACACTTGCCAAGTCTGGGATTAAATCACCTACCTAATTAATTTGTCATATTACATCAGTACACAGGTATGGCATGCACTACAGAGATTACTGGGATGAAACCTCCACAGAGTGTATTTCTAGGTGGATGACATCAGCAGCCTTTCCAAAGTAGAGCATTTCAATTGTAAGGAGTGTGACTACCCTAAAAAACATTGCTCTCTACACAGACAGACATCACACAAACACACAGTTGCCAAGGCTGGGGTTAGCACTCCTAACTAACTATTTCATCACACTACAGCAGTATGCCATTATGGGAAGCGCCATGGAGATTACTAGACTACATCCTTCCCAGAGGTGTATTTCTAGGTGGATGACATCAGCAGCCTTACCAAAGTAGAGCATTTAAATTGTAGGTGGTGTGACTACCCTAAAAAACACTGCTTTTGACACAGACAGACACACATGCAAATACACACAGTTGCCAAGGCTGGGGTTAGAACTCCTACCTAGCTCTGTTATCACACTACAGCAGTGCACAGTTATGGGACACGCCACAGAGATTACTGGGATATAACCTTCCCAGACATGTATTTCTAGGTGGATGACATCAGCAGCCTTACCAAAGTAGAGCATTTAAATTGTAGGGGTTGTGACTACCCTAAAAAACATTGCTTTCTACACAGACAGACACACAGTTGCCAAGGCTAGGGTTACAACTCCTACCTAAGTATTTTACCACACTACAGCAGTCCACAGTTATGGGACGGGCCATGGAGATTACTTGGAAACAATTTTCTCGAGGTGTATTTCTAGGTAGATGACATCGG
Source organism: Protopterus annectens (assembly GCF_019279795.1). Lineage (NCBI taxonomy): Eukaryota > Metazoa > Chordata > Ceratodontiformes > Protopteridae > Protopterus > Protopterus annectens. The sequence continues at coordinate 1,615,428,683 of NC_056741.1, forward strand.
CAGCCTTACCAAAGTAGAGCATTTCAATTGTAGAGAGTGTGACTACCCTAAAAAGCATTGTTCACTACACAGACAGAGATGGACAGACACACATGCACAGTTGTCAAGGCTGGGATTAGAACTCCTACCTAACTAGTTGATTATACTATAGCAGTATGCAGCTATGGGACATGCCACGAAGATTACTGTGTTAAAACTTTCCCAAAGGTGTATTTCACAGTGGATGACCTCAGCATGCATGTCATAGTGGGGCTATGGGGAGGGCAGTGTGTGTGCATGGGCGATAACCCATTCATCTAGGGGTTGACATGCCACATGCGGGCACAACCTGGGTCATATTTCACAGGTACATGTATACAGCTGCTAGATGACTACTTCCTTGAACAGTCATGTTGCACAGCTGGCCCGTGCACCACATACTCTGTAATGCTGACAGATACCGGTGGCTAGTATCTGCAGTGAATGACATCTGACCCTCGTGTTGTTGTGACTCTTTGGCTGTGTGCTGGGTGGGACAGGCCTTGATGGCTCCTTGTCACAGTAACCCTCTTCCACACATCTATGTACGTCTACCTTTGGCTTATTATAGCATGTCGTCCTTACATATATGCCTGTATTCCTATCCACTGTGTGTGCAAAGCATGAGTGGTGCATACTGAGGAGTGTCTGCACTAACATCTGCAGCTGTCAGATATGTCTGGTCCACTGGTATTTCCAGACATGGCCTTCATGTGTTTAAGTGTGTGATCATGCCCAGTATGAGCTTTCAGTATGTTGTTGACTGACATTGCCTTCATTTCTCTAAGTGTGTGGGCATGCCACGTATAGCCGTCTGTATTGCATGTGTGGAGCGAGTCCAGGTAGTTTGTACTGCAGTGCTGACCTTTGTGTTGTACACCTACAGGTAGCATGCTGTCTCTGCAGGGTATCAGTCGATCATAGGTTCATAGGTTCATAGGTTCATACTAGGCTATCTGCCCGAGGGCATTTACAAGCCTAGCCCATCGTTTTGTGGCTTACGCCACCCCTTTAGTATGGGGAACTATACCCATTATTTGCTGTGCCTCCCTCTGTGTGACTGTGAGGTGGTGCCCCCTGGGTATATCTATCTGATAAAATCACACACAAAAATGCTTCTCCCATCCATTGGATCATCTTATCTCTGTATTGTGGCATCATTGTCGCATGTATTTGTGTTTTTTGGGAGGAGGAGAGGGTTGTCTGTGTACATGAGGCAATTGTAACATTTGGCATTGACTGTTACTACATTTCTGCATAGGATGGGGGGGGCACACCTGACTGTTACTAAATTTCTACATAGGATGGGGGGGCACACCTGACTATTTCTATGTTTCTACACAGGATTGGGGGGCACACCTGACTGTAACTACATTTCTACATAGGATGGGCGGCACACCTGACACTTGTACACATTTGCTAGGACTGTACTGGTATGTTGGGTACTCCATTTCGTTCTGTGGTCTTACCTATCATGCTGACTAGAGGCATACCAGTGTACTACAAATCATAGCTTTTAATTACCTACATATTAGTTGCTGACTTCCTACCCTTCAGAACTGACATCCCACTACCTGATCTGCTGTAGTCTGTCTGTGTAGGCCTGGGAGGGGGGAGGTTACCCATAGGCCTCATTCAGAGCCCATAGCACAGCTTTTGTTTGTGTTTGTCTACACCTGTCCTGCTGGCTGTGACTGTTGTTGGGTATGTGAACCTCCCTGACTAGCATGTGTGAGTAGCTTACCTTGTGGGTGTCCCAGTATTGAGGGTGGTAGTGCAGGGCTGCCTACATCAGATGCACACAGTACACTCCCTACACATGGTTAAGCACAGGTAGTGTAATGTTTGGCATCCCTTTTACTGTATGTGAGAGTCAGAGAGAGGTTTTACTCCCTGGGTCCCTCCTGTGTCAGTGTATGTGCTATGCATTGCCTCTTTACCAAAGCCGGGGCATACTGGGCATGGTTCCTTCTGCCTACTGGGGCAGGCACAGGTTGTTTCTCCTCCGAGTCACTCTGTGCCTGTGCAGGCCTTGGCATGGGTATGGGGGGGCTGTGTGGCCCTGCCCCATGTTGTTTCTGCTGCAGCTGTTTCTGCATGATCATATTGTGTAGCATGGCACATACAATGACAATTTGGGTACACGTAGCTGGGGAGTACTGCAAGGCTCCACCAGATGTGTCCAGGCACCGGAACCATGACATTAGCATCCCAAACACATACTCTACAATAATTCTGGTCTGTGCGTGTGCCTCATTATGGAGTCCTTGTTCGGGTGTATGTGCATTCCTGATGGGTGTCATCAGCCATGGCTCCAGTGCGTATCCAGCATCCCCCACTAGGTGACCATCAGGGATGTCCCCATTGGCAAATCTCTGGTACAGCTGTGTCAGATGCCAGATGTGGGAATCATGATAGCTTCCAGGGCAGCCAGCAAACACATTTATTATTACGTCCTGAGCATTGCACATGACCTGGCATTTGATGGAGGAGAAGCCATCACTGTTGATGTAGACCCTACCCCGCTCACTGGGTGGTGCTTTGATGAGTATGTGTGTGCAGTCTTTAGCAACCACTACCTCAGGGTATTCTGCTATTTGGTGGAACAGTTGCATATTGCTGGGCAATGCCTCATGGGTGTTGGGGAAATATACGTGATGACCTACATGTGCTGACATGGCATCCAGGAACTGGTTGAGTACTCTGGATGCTGATGCCTGTGAAAGCCCCATCATATCCCCAGTTGGCCTTTGGAAGGTACCTGTAGCTAGTATTCATAGGCCTACACATACCTTGGTATCCACTGGGATGGGTTCTCCTCTGTTAGTTCTGTGTGTCAGGTGTGGCTGGCACAGCTCAACAATTTGCTGTAGGAGGTCCCTGTCCACCCTATAGCTCTCCACCATCTCCAGCTCTTGTGGCCCCTGGTAGGTTACCCTGGGACTGTACACTCTTCTTCGTCTCCTCACTGTGGGTTGGTCAACAGCATTCACATCCTCACGAACCTCAGCCTCTTCCACAAGTTGTTTTATGATTACTATTGCAGCCCCTACCATTTTGCTGTTGTGAGTGTTAAAAGTTCCCCTCTTGTTTACACCGGTAGTATAGGGTGTGGGAAAAACCAGAGGGGAAGGTGTTTGCATAGTTTATAGTAGTGTTTTGGGCTGGACTGGTCTGTTGCCTGTGTAATTGTCTGATTGTGTTACATTATACCTGCAAGCTAAGCTAGTTCTCCTTGATTACCTTCCTACTGCTGTTTTCCCTTCCCATTGCCTTCCTGTTTAAGCCCTGGTGTGCACCTGGCAAACAGAGTGCTCAAATGTGCACACTGTTGCTATTCCCTGGTTTAACTTCTTTTTTTCTTCCTGTAAAACCCGGTGCTCAGTGTGCACACCCACTTAGGCTTGGTAAAGAGTGCTAGGAAGGTTTAGTCACACCCCCCTAGCTTAGCTGTTCTATGCTAGGAGCAAACCTAAGCCACAGGGCTCAAATCCACTTACAGTATGCCTGAAACCCTGCCATGATGTCACATAAACTCCTAGGCTTGCACCAAGTTATTTCTACTTTTGCACTGTTGAGACCTGACTCACATGCTTGGGGAAAACTGTGATTCACTATCCTTCCCCTCACTTGCATATGATTGCCTGCTAATGCATAGTTACATGTATCACACTGAGCCTTCCCCCTTAGCAACCACTACTCGCTGGCCATGTTGTCTTCTGTCTGCAATTGACTTGCATGGCAGAATACTGATTTTTAGTTAGATTGCTTAATTTAGGTTCATTTTGCTATTTTCCCCCTGATCCCATTTGTGCGCCACTGCCCTACTCTTAAACAGCCGAGATCGGCTAAAAAAATGAAAGTTGATTTCTGTGTTTTTTTTACTGTTTGTAATGCCAATGGCCTTATACTTGGCCATTGGCATGCTTACTACACATGATATACAGCCTTTATTTGGAGCTGTCACAGCTCTGTTTTGGATTTTGCAGAAATGTACTCGGTGACTAACTGAGTATATTTCGGCAGATAGCACTAGTCCTGCACGGACGGTTGCAAGCTTTCTGAAGTGCAAAATCACCTCATTTGCATATATTTCTTCTGCAAACGGGGTGATTTGCATACAAGGGCTTAGTCTGTGCAGAATTAGTGAGGGAGTGCTCGTGCACGCCCCTGCAGGCTGTTCCTGGATCGCACGGCAGACATATTGCCTGCTTGAGCTCCTGCACTGATCTTGCGCGATGCGCAAGCTATAGAGAATCTGGGGAATCATCTTTCAAACAGTGCATACTTAAAACATCATCCCACTGACACTAAAAGCACATATTTTACCTTTATACATCTAATAATCTAGATTAGACTTTTTTTAAAAGACTTTTTATTGAAATTGAAATTATTGAAATTTTAATGACAAAATAAAAAAATATATATAACAGTCTGAACAAGATAAGAAAGCAAACATATAACTATTTTCAAAGGTCTATAACAAATAAACTCTATGTAAAGAATGATAAAATTTTTAAACAATCAATATTTTTCAAAAAGAGTCTTAAGTTTTAGCCAACATTTATAACAATGTGTGACATTATTATTTATAGTTAATAATTCATTTTTACAAACAATTTTTGCTAAATTAATGCATCAATCAAATGAAGGAGTCATTTTGTTTTTCCAGTTTTCTGTAATTATTTTCCTAGCTATGGCTAGAATAAACCATATAAAAGGCACTTGCATTTTAGGAATAATTGCAGGATTTGGAACATTACATAAAATTAGAAATTTGGAAATGTTACATCTGTCTAACCACAATGCTTGAGTAAAGTTATTCATATCTTCCCAAAAAGGCAATATTATCTTACATTCTAATACCGTATGTATTAAATCGGCTTCCTAGATCTAGATCAGATTTGTATTAATAAACATCTTCCACTTAATATTCATCAAAGCATACATCAGAGCATAAGGCTAATTGCTCACAATTATCTTTCTTCCCTATCACACCTCCAGAACCTTGAACACATTATATACACCATAATCATTAAAGCTTTCTTAGGAAAGTGCCTGAAAACAAAAGGGCTAAAACTATAATAATCCGTCATACTCTCTAGTACAACATATATCCAGCCCAAAGATAAACTATGCATGCCTTTTTTTCAGTAAGATAACCTAAATTTTAGATACAAATCTTATGTCTGTAGACACTTCCAACCAAGTGATTTACCAAAAATGATGACATTAAATGTTTGTCTCATAGATAATACTCTTTACATTATTTTCATGTCAGTACAGTAAAATATATATCCTTTCAAAGTACAGCTACTACTAACAATCATAAATAAAGCTATTCCTGAGGCCATTTCTTCCATAAAAATAAACAAAAAATAATTATTTTATAGCTAAGCATTCTCTTCCTGATGAAAAGTAATTTATAAAACAACATTTTAAAATAAATGTAAACTTAGCAAGGAACCCTGGCCTTCTTTTCCCTACAAATCTAAATATAAATATGGATGAGCACAAAAATAAATTAATTAATCTCCAAAACAATATCTTATGAAACACTTTAATTAATTTCCCTTGGTATAAAAGCCTCCTTCATTCACATGAACAGCTATCCACAGTATACTTAAACAAATCCAGGATATCTTCACTACTTTTGTAGTAAGACTTACTTATCGTATATCAAGACCAGAAAGGGCACCAGCCTCTATGACAATGGAGGCCCAATAGATCATTTTTACCCAAAACCCTAAGTACACATGAACAAAATGAATTCTATTCTGTAAGCTCTCATATATTAAAAAGACAGTCCAAAACATCCCATTGGGGAGAGGCTACATATGGGATTACATTCTTCTGGCTTAATCAATCCATGGGAATTAATTCTCTGGGAGACAATATTTAGTATCACATAAACAACTAAACACTTAAGTCAGATGGAAAAATAAGCCACCAAACCAAAAGTAGATTCATTGTAATTAATAATGTCAGCATAAGTTAGAATTTATTGTAATTAATAATGTCAGCATAAATTAGAAGCATGATTTTCAGGGTTTCCTATTACATTATCAAACTTCAACAAGTTCAAACCCTATATGGTTGAAACCATATAGTCAAACTTGCTAAACTTCAAATACATAAAAAATAAAAAAAATAAAAGATGCAACAGTAAACTAACTGTTGCAAGCAGGGGAGCAAGCCCCCCTGCACCCCCCACACCCCCGCTCTTTAAATATACCGACTCCTAGACCACACTATAATGCAGAAAGGGAATATTTCCCTTTAGTGCACTGTAGTGCGATCTCGGAGTTGGTAAGCGAGGGGTGTGGGGGGTGCACGGGGCTTGCCCCCTTGATTGCAACAGTTAGTTTACTTTTGCATCTTTTATTTATTTTTTTTTACGGTGTTCAAAGTTTTGAAACTTCGAACCGACAAGTTCGATATTGTCGTGTTCAATGTTTCAAAACTTTGATCACGTAATAGGAACCCGATTTTCAAGCTATACTTCGTCCATATCAGACCAATAACAACTACTCTCACCTGTGGGTATCCTTGCAAATGTAATAAATGACTTGATAACAAAATACTTTCAGTGCACACTTTACAGACCATCACAGGTTTTGCTCCAATTTTATTACCATTTGCCAGCAAGGGTACAACTTTCTAAACAGGATTCCTTCCTCTTTACCAAGATTAGTTGTGGTATATAATCAAAATTTCTTGTCTTGGGAACCAGAAATGAACTATTTAAAAGCTTCCCTCTAATATATGTTCATCTGTTTGATTAAACTGCTATCTACTGTGAGTAGATGCAATTAATTTAGGATACGGCCCTTTGCAATGTTTATCGCAAGCCTATATTCCAAAAATCTGAAGAGGAGCATTCTTAATCAGCTGTACTTTATATAAGATAATGTTGTCTCATTGCCTATAAGACCATTTTAATAAGCAATATTAAATTATGGATAACTAAAACCCTCAAGACGCTAGCATTAGATGTTGCCCTACACAAATAAAGCACTGAAATTCTTAGGAGCTAACAAGACTTAAAAAGGTCAAGCTTGCAAACAAGCTACATTATGCCATAGAGCAAATTACCTATTCCAAGTAAATGAAGAAATCTTATTACCTAAAAGGTATTGTAACATTTTCAAAGGTATATATTAAAGTTTTCTGACATGCACATAATATTACAGTGAGGTTCAGGTGCTTAGGCAATATGAAATTATCTTGTGGTACATTTGGTTGGGGACACATGGATGAAATGACATTCAGCTGCAGAGAATATGGCTGTTGCAAATTCCCTCTGGGCAAAGAGAAGAATGTGGTGCCATGCCCACAGCTTCAATAACCAAATCCACAGGGAAGGAAATAATGTCCATGGCCCCCAGGACAACATGATATAGCAGGCAATGCAGCAGACATCAGCAGCAGGCCAGCAAATGGGCATGTCAGTGGCGCTAAAAATGCAGTGCACAATGGGCAGTCTCTTTTTAATTGGTGTGTGTGGACTGCTACTTCCTTTACAGTATCTAGGGAACATTACCTAAAATGCATACTAGAGCATACATGTGACTACAGTAGCATGCAGAATTTCCCCCATGCTGTAGCATGTCTACATGTTGTAGTTACATAACCATGTCTTGTACACTGAGAAGAACACTCATTACTTCTTCTGTCACCATGCACTTCATTATTAAAGCTGTGGGCAAGGCAGTGTGTGCTTCTCTTTGCCCACAGGGAGTTCACAAAAAGCCATATTTCTCTGGTGGAATGTCAATTCAGTCAAGTGTCCCTAAAAAATGTACCACAGGGAATTGTCTCTCTGCCTAGGTGCCTGAACCTATTAAAGTGACCAACAAAGATTACTTGGATATATCGTTAACCAGCGCCGTGTAATTATTTCATTAAAAAAAAAGAACAGGCGTGTGCGTGGGACAAAATAGCATCATCTGGTTTCTCAGGGTCCTGTAAGACTAACAATTGGACATATTTTTCTCTTTCTTTTAGTCTTTTACATCATTTTGCTTTGTTTAAAAAACTGCATACTAAGATATTGTTTCCATTGCCAGTTCAGGATCTGTGAAACAGTTCATTTACATTTGAAAGAACGCCTTTAAGATATTTAGTGATATCAATTTAAACTTTAGAGCTTTCAGTCTTCTTACAGGTATGACTTCAACAAATCTTCCTCCCCTTTTAATTTTTTGATATAAATAATCATTGTCAAAATCCATTTTATCAAATAACACACTTTTTATAAGTTGCCACAAGTAAAAAAAAAATGTTCCTTCTTATACCAGGACTAGAGCATCACAAAATATGTTGTCTTATTCAGCCACAAAACCTAAATAAAGATGCTCTACAAGTTCTTTACAAAGTGGTGGAGTTCACTAAGCATCGGCACAATTTCACTAATGGGTCCTTGATGCAGACTGGACAGTCCAGTCCTTCCTCTCTTGCCAGGTCCCTGATCACTTGCAACTGCTTTGTCCTTGCCTTATTTTCCAGTTCTACCAGCCTGGGAAAACTTCAGTAGCTTCACCTGGAAGTTGTTATCTTGCTTCTGCAATACCTTTCCTTTTGTTTCAGTGATAACAAGGCATTTGATTGATCAGAAAGCAGAAAATTCACATTAGAATAAGACATATCCATTTTGGAGATAAATCTCAACAGTGCATTACTTAGTTTTCTTAATTCAAAAAAAGTATTTATACCTACATAACTGTTACGATGGATGTTGTATCGGATCTTTCCTCGTTATCAGTGACATTCATCATTCTTTCAGATCCTTCCTCTTTATTAGTGGCATTCACCATTCTTACTGTCACTCAAGAATGATGCATGAGTATTTAAGATATTGCACATAACTAAACTGCAAAGAGAACATTTGAAAATATTTAATGATCTTGCAGATCTATGCTTCTTCACACCTCTCATGAATTAACATTATACACACTCAAAAAATACTTTCAATGATTTTAACCATTAGGTTATTATAATCTTAACATTTAATTTGGAGTGACTAGGGACAAACTCTTTCATCAGCAAGAAATGCAACATCTCTCATCATATTCATTTTTAGAAAAGTATCTGTCCCATTGAGTTACAGAGTAGTTGAAGTCATCATAATATTTTATTATTCTTGTTACTAGTTTTTCCACGTAAACAAAATATTCTAAATACCCTATTGATGTCATACTGTTGGCATTATATGAAGTCAGTATTACTGATGTTTACAAAAACTCCTATAACCTTCCATCTGTAATTTGTTTCATGTGATCTTACACTGCGAGTCCCACAGTAGTGAGGAAATGAAAGGGATTACACTCTGGAATCTGAGTGCAGGCGGGGCTTTAAGCCAAGTTTCATTTTTAATGCCAATCCTCACACACCACAAAGTCCTAAAAGTGTAAAGATTACATATATTTTTATTTAATGTTGGTAACTAAGGAGAGCAACTATCTTAAGATGAACTTGGAATATCTGTCAATTTTAGTCTGCTTAAAAAGGCACTATGCGGCAGCAGAATTTATGTTTAAGATGTTTATCCCATTTGGCGAGAAGTGAAGGTTATAACTGCCAAAGAAGGATGGCGAGACAAGCAGATCCCTCTAAATGTAGCTATGAAGCTAGTTACAAAGGCTTGTAATACCTTTTATCAATTAAGGTTACCATCATGGGTGAAAGTAGGTTCACCCTGAATACCCAAGTTTTTACTGCATCAGAATGAAGATAACAAAACAGCTTTTGGGGACAGACAATTGTAGCTTTCTTCAGTGGTCAGAAAATGTGGCAAAGTACAGGAAGAGGCTGGCTATAAAGATCCTAGAGAGAACTTAACAGATGTGGCAGACTTTAATGAAGTTTGATAAAGTCTGCCTTTGCTTTATAACTAATGGAGGTATTTTTTGTAGCTTGCCTATGATGTGTGCTATATCTATGAAATAAAAAAGCCAAAGAACTGAACATAAACTGATCTTTTTGTATGGGGAGTCAGTATTTGTATAGGTTGCTCTGAAAGTAAAGCAGGGAATATAAGTTTGTTCTTGAGTAAATGGAATCATGAGAAAAATATGGGAGAAAATATTTATTACACTAGAAAAATATCTGAAAAGCTGGCAGCTGTGAAGCAGTATGTCTAGATAAACAGGTTCCCTTATCAGCTTTGGTATGTATTTTACACAGATCTCATGACATAATATATTTCTTTTCAGGTAAACTGACACAAGGTTTGACTAAGCTGATAACAGACACTGCACTTTTTGTCTCCTCAGATTTAATCAGGAAGGACTGCTTCTAACAAATCCATAACGGTGAGGGGGTGTTTATCCTGAACATGTAACAGAGTGCACAGATTGCATTAGACTGGTTATAGATCCTTTGTCAGCTGGTGAATGAGAGTTCAAGCTGAAGTGGAAGTTCATAATTCTGCATACACTACACATACACACACACACACACACACACACACACACACACACACACACACACACACACACACACACACACACACACACACATGTACATTCACACGCACACACACAAACACTCACATGCACACACGCACACTCACACACCCACACACAGACACACACACACACACACACACACACACACACACACACACACACACACACACACACACACACATGCGCACACATGCACGCACACACATGTGCAGACACGCACGCACTCGCACACACGTGCACACACTCACACACACACTTATATATATGTGTATATATATATATATATATATATATATATATATATATATATATATATATATATACATTCATGGTTGACAGGTGTGTAAGACTGACAGTCCCTGAATAGGGGAATATCACCTTTCCCCAGGGATTGTGCAATCTTGGAGTTAAAAAAACAATTATTATTTTTTGTTATTATTATTTTTTTTAAATTGCATGTGCTGCTGTTCTTTCTCAGTGAATGAGTGGTAATGTGTCATCGTTGGTTTTGTCAAATTTTATGGTCGACGTATGGGCTACTCAAAATATACATATAAAATGCATATAAATGCTACTGACCACCTTAAGCTTTAAATTATTATACAACAGATGCTACCCATCATTCTCTCACATAATGCTTGTTAAAATGCTTATTAAACAGTCCAAGTCTCTCCTCAGGTATTCCAGTAGTAAAGTCACTCACACAGCTCCATAAAATAATACTTAGTTTAACAGCACTTACCTCATGACAAAAGAAAAAGAGAAAAAAGGTCTCCAGCTTCAGAAAAAAACTATAAATACTACTTTAAATGCAACTGTGTTTGCATCTGCTTTTATCACCAGAGTTAACCTTAATCTTTTTTTTTTTTTTTTGCAGGTTGCTCCTGCTCAGAGAATGTAGCATCTCTTTCTAATAGATTCGGTATTTCAATTTCACATGTAAATATGTGTAAAGATTAGCTACTGTTAAATCAAAACAAATGTTTGCCCAATATTATCTTGTTTATATTGTTAGAAATGATAAGACTGCATAATTACGATACCATGAGACAATTTTGTTACATTTCCAAATGTAGTATACCAGAGATGTTTCTGCATATAGTGATATGCGTTGCCATGTGAATGTAATCTTTTGTGAATTCATGCCTTGTGCCTGGGTTGAGACAGAAATTATTCCTAGATTCCAGCCCAATTACCAAACAAATACATGTTGGGAGGTAATACCATTACAGAAAATGAAACAAGACAGTAGTTATCACTTATTCTGATTGATAAATGAAGATGCTAAGGGCCTAGGACAACAATGAAATTGCAAAATTTGACTTGATTAGATCTTTGGTCTAAATAATGAATTAACCAAGAATGTGAGTAATTCATAAGGGTGAAAATAAAGACTTTAAAGGACTAGAGCTTTACAGGCTTAAATTATTCAGGATTATTGCACGCATTTGACACAACCAAGAACTTATTTGTACAAGTACATCTTTAGGCAGGGAGGGTCCTGCCACTGCAAATTGCCATTAACTGGCAGGGTCCACTCTCAATGCTTCACTCCTCCAATCCTGATACTAATTCCTCATTTTTTGGCAGCTGGCAGAAAAGAAAGTTTGCTAAGAATGAGTATTGTTAGTCTGCTATATAGACTAGGTGGGGCTACCTAGGAGATTGGGAAGGGGAAGTGACAGAAAGCAGTTCAGGGTTATGACAAAAAATGGTCCCAGACAGAGTTGTTAGGGAGTGTGGGTTTTCTTATCCTGGGAGAGGGCTGATGCTGATGGTGGTCGGTCATTAACATCAGGTTGGTGGCTGGGTCTTAAGTCATCACCGGGCTTGATGTGTGGGATGGAGGTGGAGTGGATAGGACTGGAGTATGTACTTGCAATGGCATTCTGTTTATGCACCAGGCTTTTCTGAGGTGTACCCTTTCAATGTGCCAAAGGAAGTCTGTTGAGCCAGGTTAAAAGTAAAGCCTGATCTTCCACACTTAGCCCTAATGCAGCTTTGCCTCTTTGGCCATCCAACACATCAAGCTGGTGATAACTCAAGACGCAGCCACCAACAGGATATTAATGACCCACCCCCATGAATATCAGCTCTATCCTCAGGATAGAAAAACACATCTTCCTGAAAATTCTATCAGATACCCAAACCACTAACAAACTGATGCCACCTAAGCCATAATCAGCATTTTATGCAGCTTTTCTACCTGTCTGGCAATTACAGGCATAGCCTGTGCAAGACCAAGAAAGGAAGCTAGATAAAGTTAAGGGTAAAAATTGGCTTCTTATGCTTTTAAGTTAGACATTCAACTAGTGACCATTTGGGTGCATAGCCTGACAATGAAGACACAACTGTAGAAGCATGCAAGGCTTGCATCTAGTTTGAATTAAAGCATTAACAATTATCCATTTATCTGGCCTGACACCACATAAAGATGGGAAACAGACAGCAGAGTGGGGAAAGTAGTAGTAAAGCCTTCAGACAAGGTTCCACACTATAACTGATGTAAAGTAATTAGATAGAAATCTAACCTTCTAAAGAAGGGTAACTATTATGCTGCCAGAACTTAAATGACATTGGATGGCAAAGTTATTTGGAGATTGAAAAAGAGAAAAAAACATGCACATCCTCATACCACAGTATCAGAAAGAGAATGAATCTTAAATGTTTTGATATTTAATACACAGATAGAGATGGTGCAAGTAAGTAGTAGAATATCTCCTTTGTTCAGATAGAAAAAAAAGAAAATGCAGAGATTATTCCAAAAGAGCAGAGAGAGAAAGACTTAGGTTCGTAGACAAATACTAGGCTATCAGTCTGCAAACTATTACAAGCCTAGCTAATAACCAAAAATAAGAATCAAACCTGTACCTTGTACCTGCAAAGTAAAAACCTTAACTATTGTACCAACCCTCATGTGGATGGAGCTCAGAAATGAAAATGTAAATGTGAAAAATTTACTTGGAGGTTAACAGAGAGCAGAGGAAATCCATGGAAGGTGGTATTCCATTAATAGCCTTTCCTTTGGTACTTTTGCCTTCCACAAATTACTTTACTTCCATCTCTTCAGTCTGATCTCAGCCTAAACCTTGGCTCTTTTAGTTTTATTGTAATTATGGAGTTAATATTATCTGATAACATAGCAAACCTGCTTTATACATTGGTGCACTATCATCCTCAATTTGAAAACAATTTTTAAAAAAATGTATTACTTATAAAAACACCCAGAGTATGTGGAGCACGTGCCAGTTGTTCAACATGACTGTTCAAGGAAGTAGTCATCTAGCAGCTGTATACATGTCCCTGTGAAATGTGACACAGGTTGTGCCCGCATGATGAATGGGTTATGGCCCATGCACACATACTGCCCTCCCCAGAGTCCTACTATCACAAGCATGCTGAGGTCATTCACTGTGAAATACACCTTTGGGAGAGTTTTAGCCCAATAATCTCCGTGGCGTACCCCATAGCTGCATATTGCTGTAGTGTAATCAACTAGTTAGGTAGGAATTTTAACCCCAGCCTTGGCAACTGTGTGTGTGTGTTTGTCTGTGTGTGTGTGTGTGTGTGTGTGTGTGTGTGTGTGTGTGTGTGTGTGTGTGTGTGTGTGTGTGTGTGTGTGTGTGTGTCTATGTAGTGAGCAATGCTTTTTAGGGTGGTCACACTCCCTACAATTGAAATGCGCTACTTTGGTAAGGCTGCTGATGTCATCCAACTAGAAATACACACCTGGGAAGGTTGTATCCCAGTAATCTCTGTGACACGTCCCATAACTGCGTACTGCTGTAGTGTGATAAAATAGTTAGGTAGGAGTTCTAACCCCTGCCTTGGTAACTGTGTGTGTGTGTTTGTGTGTGTGTCTGTCTGTGTAGAAAGCAATGCTTTTTAAGGTAATCACACCCCCTACGATTTAAATGCTCTACTTTGGTAAGGCTGCTGATGTCATCCACCTAGAAATACACCTCTGGGAAGTTTGCATTTTAGTGATCTCCATTGTGCATCCCATAACTGAATACTGCTGTAGTGTGATAAAATAGTTAGGTAGGAGTTCTAACCCTAGCCTTAGCAACTGTGTGTGTTTGCGTGTGTGTCTGTCTGTGTAGAGAGCAATGATTTTTAGGGTAGTCATACTCCCTACAATTGAAATGCTCTACTTTGGTAAGGCTGTTGATGTCATCCACCTAGAAATACACTCTGGGATGGCTTCAGCCTAGTAATCTCCGTAGCATGTGCCATAACTATGTATTGTTGTAGTTTGACAAATTAGTTAGGCTGGTGTTCTAATTCCAGACTTGATAAGTGTGTGTGTCTGTCTGTGTACAGAGCAATGCTTTTTAGGGTAGTCACACCCCATACAATTTGTATGCTCTACTTTGGCAAGGCTGCTGATGTCATCCACCTAGAAATACACTTCTGGAAAAAGTGCAACCAAGTAATCTCTGTAGCACGTGCCATAACTGCATACTGCTGTAGTGTGATATAGACCTCCGTTAGGGGCTCTATACCCACACATGTCCGTTGTGGATGTTTTGTGTGTGTTTCAATGTTTGTGTAGGGAGCAATGCATTTTAGGCTAGTCACACTCAGTGCATGTCAAATGCCCTACTTTGGCAATCCTACTGATGTCATTCTTTGTGAAATGCACCTTTGGGGAAGGAGTTCTCCAATAATCCCTGTGGTGCGTCCTATGACAGCTCCATGCTGCAATGTGATATAGACCTCTGTTAGTGGTTCTATATCCACACATGGTGGTTGTGGATGTTTTGTGTGTGTTGCAATGTCTGTGTAGGGAGCAATGCATTTCAGGCTAAACATACTCAGTAGATTTCAAATGCCCTACTTTGGCAATCCTGCGGATGTCATTCATTGTGAAATACACCTTTGGGGAATGATTTCTGCAGTAATCCCTGTGGTGCATCCTATAACAGCCCCATACTGTAGTGTGATATAGACCTCTGTTAGGAGTTCTATACCCACACATGTCAGTTGTGGATGATATGTGTGTGTGTGTCACTGTCTGTGTAGGGAGCAATGCATTTTAGCCTGGCCACACTCACTAAAGTTTGAATGTCCTACTTTGGCAATCCTGCAGATGTCATCCAAAGTGATATACACCTTTGGGGAAAGCGTACTCCAAAAATCTCCATGGAGCGTACTATAACTGTGTTTTGCTGTAGTGTAATAAACTAGTTAGGTAGGGGGTCTACTCCCAGACATGACAGGTGTGCGTTTGCAACTTGTATCCTGTGTGGAGGTGGGTGTGAGTATATAACTGGAGCAGGTTTTGCAAATTTCTTATATGGTAGCCTAGTATATATCACAATGTTCACTGTACAGGGATAACAGATGTGAAATAGCTGAGAGGCTGGGGTGCAAATCCATACCCCTACATGTGACATCAAGGCCAGACACATAAAGTTAGCAACCCTTATATTACCCAGAGAACATTCTCAACCCTTGTCTCATGCACACACACACACTTGCCTAGGCAACAGCTGCTATGTTGGTAGGACCCTGCATATTGCCCACTGATAATAACCATGGTGTGATTGCAGTGGGCTACAGAGGGCATGGCACCATGTCAAACAGTCCAATAGGCACGTATATGCAGGCATTGCCCCTTCCATATGTTCCCCACTGGACAACTGCAACACCTGAGCTGCCATCAAATGTGACCCACAAAGGACATACCATGCCTGAAAAACATGCCCTGTATGGACAGATGCCACTGACACCAGGGAATACCTGTATTATGTTATCAATGTAGGTGCAGGGTCAACCTGCCATCCATTAACAGTTCTCATCACATGAGGAAAGGACTGGCGCATCTGATGATAACAATCTGTGTACACAACATGGGCCAGACATCCCAGGTACGGTTCCACATGTCACTGTACATGCATGTGGGAGGTATGCACATCCCAGACACCATCCATCATGGACTAAGGAACACATACATGGCAAGCAATGCACAGCATTGGCCACACGCAATAGTTAACCAGGTGACTGGATAGTGAATACAATACCCACCTGTGTGGGCAAATCCAGAAACTACACCCCTAAGCCACACTGCAAACCATTATTATGTGGCCTGATGCCAAGGTATACCCATCACCTAGCCTTGTATAGCCATCTGGCACAGTCAACCACTACACACCCATGAAGCAATGCACCCATGCATGTCAGTACTGGCACCCTGTGTCTGTGTTGTATGATGCCTATAACTACATTCACACTCACTATGATCCCCATTGGCATACTGAAGCATGCTGTCTGATATCAGACACCTCCACATACCCTTTGCCCATATAACCTCCATATGACCCCTGTGGTGCATGTGACACCTGCACAGTACTGTGTTGTGGCAATCTAACTAGTGATGAGCTGTATTCCTGGCCCTGCCAAGTGAGTCAATGTTTGTGCGTCCCTGTGAGAGTGTGGCTGTGTTGACGCTGACACCTGTTCATGCAGACAGACGTGTACTACACCTACTGTATAGCTACCATATCACTGTTGCAGATGTTAATCACCATCACATATACGTTTGGAGGGCTTCTCAGCATGTAACCTATGTGTCACATCCAATAACTCCATAGACATGTGATAGCACTACATAGTCATCAGGGGCTTGATACCATGTACTGGTAGATGTGTGACACAAACTTCCTTAAGTTTTACTCTCTCACCCCTCCCTGACTTAACTTTGCCTCTTTCTGGCTCTCTCACTCCCTTTCTGGTGGATGTGAAGACTTACACCTGCTTTTCTTAGGCAGCAGCATGTGTATTTTGAGTGATGCTCATGATCAGCTGATGGCCTCTGCATGAATTGCAGCCCTCCTCTAGCTGATTGCATGTGGAACAGTTGTGGTAACATTCCCATAGCCAATTGCATGGAAACACACTCCAATATCTAGGAACATCATGTTGGTGTTGGGCCTTTTCATTCACTGTGAGCAGGAACTAGATCTGTTGTTTGGCAAACAGCATCACAGATGGATTGGGGATTTAACTCTAACAACATACACTGTGGAAACAGTCCAACACACAGGAGGGGGATGTGCCTGACTTGACTACAGATAAGTGCTGCTCTACTACAATTGCAGTAATGTTGGTTTAACAAGGTGTGTGTGAATATGGCTGTCCTACATGTTTTAATACCTGTCGTGTCAGTGCTATGTTTATGAGGAAACCCCCATCTGTAGGGTCATCTGCAGACTTGGCAGTGTGTGGTGCCTTTTGTTTCTTGTGTTACCCACAGAGCACCTATCTGTGAACTGCAGAAGGTAGCGTGAGGGTTGCAGACCATAGATGGTGACAGCCTAGGAAGTTACTGACTTCATAACCCTCATAGAACATATGTTGCTACAAACCCCATTACAAAAGTAAATGTATGAGGTTATCACACCAACATGTCAATATTGGCCCTGTGTTTGTGCCTCCAGCCACAACTCTGTAAACTTTTGTACATATGTCATGCAGTAAGAGATGCATATGCGCTGTACACCATATTTATTGACAGCATATCTGATAACAAGCCAGTGAGATATCAGACTGCTACACATGTTATGTATAGTGGGGGTTATATTTGATGACATAACATGGACATTCTGTCATTGTCTGTACAGTACTGAGTTCTATGTACTGTGATTGTTGACAATGTGTGTATTGTTAATATATACCTTGGCCTGTGTACAGACTGTGGCAGATGTCATTGCTGTTGATCCTGTTCTATCTGATGTTACATGCTGCTCCACTGTATGTTACCCTATCAGCTTACATGTTTGTAGGGCCAAACTCACACATGTCCCATACTACAGACAGGTATTGGACCACACTGTGTAGTGGACCAGTATATGTAGGGTTAGTGTGTGAGTGGCACATATGAGGATAGTGTTGAACAGATAGTCCATATACTGTAATATTACACTAGCTTACCATATGTGGCTGTGGTTGTGTTCACATTGGTTGTGGTTGTGCACTTTCACACAGGTGTCTGTTACTCTGTGCTGTGACATGCCTGTAGAGCCTGCTATATATGCAGGTACATGTGTATTCCCCCATAGGAAATGTATGCCAGTGTTGAGCCAGTCTGCCTGTAGCCTGCACAGTGCTTTGTTACATGCCTAGCAGGTTAGTGTACTTACCCAGTGAGATGTCATGTCCAGATACTTGCTAGATGTACTGCTGCCAGGCCACCATAACAGTCATATATGTCAGAGAAAGCAGTGGGAAACTGTACAGATGTATGTCAATAACTAGTGGATAGTATGTGGCCATGGCACCTCTGTACCAGTGGATAATATGTGTCAGGACAGACAGGGGTGTGTGAATGCATAACCTATGGGGGCAAATGTATACCAGCAGTTACATGTTATACCCATCTACATGGCTAACATCCACATTGTCAGGCTTGGTCCACATGTCTTGCACTAAGGGGTTCTGTGTATACTTCTGGACTGTACAGAGTGTGTCAGACTGTCCACATATATTGGCCATATCTCCGCTGTAGTCCACAGGAGCATTACCGTGCGAGCAGTGCCACTGTACTATGATGTCCTTAGGATGTCTGTCAGTAGCCAATAGCGCACATTTTAAAAGCAGATGTGACCTCCCACACACACCATGTCTGTGAAGACAATCCTCATTACAGTAGCAATAGTCTACAAATATACCTGCAATACATACCTGACATCCCCTTGCACTACGAAGTTCATAGGTACATAGGTAGGTACTAGGCTATCTGCCCGAGGGCATTTATAAGCCTAGCCAGAGTGTGTCAGCTTTCACCACCCCATTGATTAATTAACTGAGCCTCTGTCAAGAAGAGCAAATGAAGTGATCCTAGGGGTGTATTTTCTGTTACCCATCCACTCGTCAAGGTTTCTCTTGAAGAGTGTTAGTGAGGGGCTCTGCCTAATGTAGTTAGGAATTTTGTTCCAAAGCATGGGGAGTCTCTGTGACAGGAATCTATCCCTCCAGCATATTTTATTTATTGTTGCAGTGAGGTTTAGCTCACTAGAGCAAGTGGTTCGCAGTGACTTGGATTTCTTTAGGTGTCGCATGTCCATCAATTCTGAGTTGGACATGGCTTTGTAAGTCAGGCAGAGATCACCTCTGAGTAAGCAATATGCCACTGAGTACAGCCGGAGTTTTTCCAGTCAGGCTGGATAGGACATATGTTTAAGGCCAGTAATCCTCTTGGTGAGGTACTTTTGTGGTCTTTCCAGCTGTTGGAAGTGTCTTGTGAGGTACATCCCAAATGGGGCATTGTACTCTATGATGGGGTCTGATGAGTGACGAGTAGAGGGGCACTATAACCTGTTTATTTCTAGATGCAAACCATTTAGTAATTAGATGGGCTACATAGAAGGATTTCCTAACTACTTTGGCAATATGACTGTCAAAGGAGAGATTACTATCTACCTGGGTCCCCAGATCTCTTATTACCTCTTCTGTATTAAAGGGGCTGCCACCTATGTGGTAATTCATGGGTGTTTTGTTTTTCCCAAACAGGGTAACTATGCATTTTTTGGCATTTAGCTTGAGACCATGACTTTGACACCAGGTGTCCGTCTCAGTAAGGCCCTATTGGAGAATGTTCTTGTCAGCTGGAGAGTCAATTATGGCTCCCAGTTTGCAGTCATCAGCGAACTTGGTTAACCATAGTCCTCCTGTGTTTGCCTGTATTTCTGAGAAGTATATGCTGAAGAGTAGGGCGTCCCAGGACTGAGCCTTGTGGGACACCACTTGTGACTGGTTTAGAGTCGGACCTGGAGCCCGCAATTCTTACCGTGTGAATTCTGTCTGTAAGCCAGCTGGCAGCCCATCTCAGGACATAGGGGTTTATGTTCAGGCTGGTGAGTTTTTCTATAATTCCCAAGTAGGGAATGGTGTCAAAAGCCTTGGCGAGGTCAAGGTAGGCTGTGTGAACCACCTTCCCCTCATCTATGGCCTTGGTGAATGTCTCAAAGAAGTCAACCAGGTTTAGTAGGCATGATCTGCCCTTAACAAAGCTGAACTGGGTTGGGTCAAGTGTTTGGAGGTTCCCAATGTCTTTGTTAATGAGTTCCATGATGATGCGCATCATAGCCTTGCAGACCAGGCAGTCAGGCTTATGGTACAATAGTTACCAGGGTCAGTTTTGGCCCCTAGTTTGTGGAGCGGAATAACCATTCTACGGGCAGGTAACCTGTGGAGAGGCTGAGGGTGGACTGTGTGTTTAAGTGGAGGGATAGTTTATTCTGTAGTTCGTGCAAAATGCAGCCTGGAACACCATCTGGCCCCACTGATGCTGTGATTTGGCTTTTGAAAGGGCTGTTTTCACCTGTGCATCTGTGATGTCTGGGACACTACACTTTTCCACTATTGTTGTGGGCCCTTTTGGGGGTGAGAGGGGGATGAAGTTTGCACTGAGTCTATCTGCCAGGATGTTGGCAATATCAGTAGGTTCAGTATATTTTGTGCTATTTTGTACTAGATCAGAGCATATCTGTCAGTTGCCACTTAGATTCTTGGCATAGCTAAAGAAGGCTTTGTGGTTATCTTTTGAATCCTTGGCTATTTTTCTTTCAAAGTTAGCCTTAGATGATTTTATGAGGGACCTTACTTTCTTACTGATACTGATCAGGGATGTCTTTCCTTCTTGGGATTTGCTTTTTTTCTGAACTAGTTTCCTCCTTCTGTTGTATAGCCTGTTTATGGCAGGGGTCCACCAGACTGGTTTCCTTCTCTTAGGGGAGTGAGTCTTGGTTTTGCTAGGGATGGCATGATCCATGCATCCTTGTAGGTGCTCATAGAGTGCATTTGTAAAGGTTCCTGCATCTTGGACACTGTTATCCTTTAGCGTGGGGGCTGTAGAACTTACCACCTCTGTCTTAAGTAAGGTGAAGTTTGCTATAGAAAAGTTTTTCACTGTAGTTTCCTTGGTTGGGGGTGTTGGTGTAGTGTGGACATCCAGAGTGATTAGGTTATGGTCTGATCTGACAAGAGACGGGTTGACCTTTGGTGCAGAACACCTGTCGCCCATGTTGGTGATGACCAGGTCCAATATGTTTTCACCTCTGGTAGGGGAGCTTACCAGCTGATCCAGGGCATTTGAGTTGATAAATTCCAGGAAGTCCTGGACCTGGGAGTTTATACTTGAGTTGTTTTCCCAGTTAACGGTTGGGTAATTGAAATTGCCCAATATCAGGGGGTTTGGTAGGACCTTCATGTTTTCCAGTGTCTCCAGAAAGGCA
This sequence comes from Protopterus annectens, assembly GCF_019279795.1. Classification (NCBI taxonomy): domain Eukaryota; kingdom Metazoa; phylum Chordata; order Ceratodontiformes; family Protopteridae; genus Protopterus; species Protopterus annectens. The sequence continues at coordinate 1,615,450,407 of NC_056741.1, forward strand.
GAGTGGTGGTCCTGGGTCATGGAGGGTGATCTGTAGCAGGCCACAATTTGCATTGCAGATTTGCCCGATGTTAGTTGCACATGGATGATCTGAGAGATATTATGCTATGCCACTAACCTGGAGGTGTAGGTATCCTTGATGAATATGGATACACCCCCTCCTTATGTGTTTCGGTCCATGTTCTGTGGCCAAAATGTGTGGTATGAGTTGTAGACCAGTAGTGCTGGGGTGCTCTGTGGAGCCTTGAACCAGGTTTCAGTTACTGCACAGATGTCGACGTTCTCCATACTGACAAGTGCTTCAAGTGCATGCATTTTGAGATTTAAACTCCTGGCATTGAGTAGCATAACCCTCATTTTTTTATTTTTGCTGTTTACGGAGGTGGGTTTGACTTTTGAGCCTTGCCTAAAAAAGGCACTATATGGGCAGCAAGAGCCTTGGCCAGTATTCAAAAGCCTAGGGGTGACAGGTGCAAGCCATCTCTTGTGAAGCAACGAGGCTTGTCGAGTCTGTCATCCCAGGCTGACAGACACTGGATCCCCTTTGAATGACACCAGAAGCTTATCCAATTGTTGAAATTGGTCATTTTTTATTTATACTGCAGTATCATTCTTGGTGAGGGCAGGATGCTACTCAGGGTCAGGGTCATACCCGCCTGGGCTATGAGATCAGAGAGCTCTTCCAATACTCTTCTCATGTAGTCCAGGGAGGTACGTCTCAGGTCATTCACACCAACATGGACAATGACAGAGTCATATTTGTACTTGTTCTGGAGTGACCTCAGTGCTTGTGTTATGTGTCGGATTCTGGCTCTCGATAGGCAGCTAACAGTAACCTTCTCCTTGTCCAGCCTAGTGAGTGGAACATCAGTGTGCCTGAACATAGAGTCACCTATTACTAGTGTGTTAGGTGCGTTATTTCACCTTAAGGGCTGTGAATGTGCAGCACACTGATTTTGTGTTTGATGTGTTGTCTGGTTTGTGATGGGAGGTGAAGGATTTTTGGGTGTCTGCTTTGGAGGTCTCTGATGCTTTTGCAGGTTTTTATTTAGAGCCTCCGAGTATCATTTTGTGTATTTATGTGTATTTTTTGCCAGTGCTGGCTTAGTTTGTCTATATGAGGCTGGAGGTGTGGTGCAAGTGTTAACCTTCTCCTCATGACTGCCTGTTCCAGTTTTGGGTGGAGAGAGCTTAGCCTCCATTTTAGCTATATAATTGCATCTCTCACATATGTTAATGTTTTGTGGTAGGAGGAGAGGTTTGTCTGTGTACATGAGGCAGTTTTAACATTGCCTCAGGATACCCAGGTTCACCAGCTGGACTGGAGAGTATACCTGAAATTGCCCTTTGGTCATGCCTGAATAGTAGGGTGAGCTGCTTAGTCACTTGGTTAGTGAGGGGTGAATAATGAGCCTTGCCCTGCTGGGCAATCAAGTGTCAGGGTATATTAGTGCTTGCTATTAGGTCTGAGCAAGTGCTGGACTGTAGGATGCTTTTTAAGGGCTTAGGTTGAGAGTTAGACTACTTTCAAGGGAAAAACTGAAGAGGATACTTGTTGGAGCCGGGAATAATTTAGCCCTAGCTAACCGGTGCTGCCTGGATGTGCAAAACCGTGCAAACATGTTTTTTTACAGCAGGGAAATGAAAGAGATATAAATTAGCCAAAAATGGCCTATAAACTACTAACTTCTGGGCTGGAACCACTCCTCCAGGGACAAATGGCTGCTCAAAGCTCCCTCTCTCACAGGTGAACAGAGAAACCTCCCTCTATCCAAGCAAGGTATGGGCAACTCAGAAACTTATTTCACAGCCCTGAATTCAGCACTAGCCTGAAAACTGGAGTATAGTAGCTTAGAAAGGTGGGAAACAAGGAACATATTTTTTTGAAAAGATAAGGCAAAAACAGTAAAAAAAATACACTTAAAACAGCTTTAAATGACTACAAACAGTATAAAATACACTTTAAACAGTTTTGATAACTACATGCAATCAGAAAATGCTTTTAAACAAATTACCCAATTAACCTGTTCCTGTAGTCTTCAATCAGACAAGTTCTAACTGCACACTCCTGCCACTGGGGTGCAAGGGATCCTTCTACAAAAAAGAAAGCCTGGATTAGTGCTCAAGTTAATCAAACACAGCTAGATTCAGCAGGGCTGAATTTAGTTTATGCAACAGCAAACAAGACACACCAATTTCAGTAAGAAACAGTTCAAATATTCAGGCACTATAAGCCTCTAACCAGAAATTACCATCTCAGAAGGGCAGAGTCCAGCCTCTCCTCCCACAAGAGTGCAGACCACAAACCTTCTTAATGTAAAATGACTGGCCTGAGGCCCAAGTACTTAAACCAGAACTATGACACTTTTAGAATAACAGACACTGAGAGTTCAAACAGCAGTTCCCATCTTAGAAGGATGTAAGCTACCTGTCGTGCCACAACAGTGCAGACCACAAACCTTCTTAATGTAAAACAACGGGTCTGAAGCCCAAGTGCTTAGACCAGAAGGCTTAGAATGATAGCTACACTTTAATCAGGTTACTACCAAGCAGTAATAAATACAATTGAATAAAGAAGGCCTGGATTAGTGATCATGTTATATGAACAAAGCTAGATTCAGCAGGCCTGGATCTAGTCTATGCTGCAGCAAACAAGGCACAACAATTTCAGTAAGAAACAGTTCAAATATGCAGGCACTATAAGCCTTTAACCAGAAATTCCCAGTTCAGAAGGGCAGAGTCCAGCCTCTCCTCCCACAAGAGTGCAGACCACAAACCTTCTTAATGTAAAATAACTGGCCTGAAGCCCAAGTGCTTAAACCAGAACTAATACACTTTTAGAATAACAGACACTGAGCCCTCAATCAGCAGTTCCCAGCTTAGAAGGATGTAAGCTACCTGTCCTGCCACAACAGTGCAGACTACAAACCTTCCTAATGTAAAAAAACTGGTCTGAAGCCCAAGTGCTTAAACCAAAAGGCATAGAATGATAGTTACACCAAGCAGTAATAAATACAATTGAGTACTTTTAAGATGACGCAAAAGCAAAATAAAGTAATAAAGTAGGAAGAAACACAAATACAGTGAAAGTAGATGAATAAAGTGCATTTTTTTGAGTGAGCAAATGAGATGGGCCCTGGAGGAGTATCCAAATGCAAATTTACAAGAGAGGCGGGCAGTTTCAAAGCCATCAAGATTAACACCAAAACAAAAGCAAGGAGGGTGGGTGGGAAACTAACTGAAAAAACAAAGCCACAACTTCCAGCTAGATAGTATTCAATGCAACACAAATAAATCAATTTAAATGCTGTATTATTTTAAAAAGCGCAGATAAATATTTACTGAAGTGTACTTATACGTCCAGTTGATTGCAGGTAGGTCTTAGCTGGTCAAAGCTCAGAGTTTAAGCAGAAAATAATCCAAAATATACCTCTTATATAAGGCAGAAACCAAATATCAATGAAGTGAAACTTTTCCCACTTATCACTGGCTATGCAGGAATTCTAACTAGCACTAAATTCTAACAAGCATTAACTGAAAAAACAGAACCATAACTTCCAGCTAGATAATATTCAATGCAACACAAATAAATCAATGTAAATGCTATATTATTTGAAAAAGTGCAGATAAAGATTTACTTAAATTCACTTATACGTCCAGCTGATTGCAGGTAGGTTGGGACTATTGAGGCTGAGGTAGGGCTCCACTCCATGTTCAGGACATATGGTGAACATATATGTATATATAATTATCCATATAGCTATATAGATATATACACATATACATATAAACATACATATATGGATATGTATATGCACACATATATATATATCCATATAAACACTCAGATATATACATATACAGAGAAATGTATGTCTACACATATACAGATAGAGATACATATGCACATATACGTATGGATATCTACATATATATTGACAGCAGTAGGTATATCAGAATAGATATTTATGCACATATAGTTATAGATATCTACATATATATGCCAAAGTAATTAGACATATCTGTACACATAGGATGTGCATACATATATAGCTATATATACATATATCTTCATATACATATATGTGTGTATATATATATATATATATATATATATATATATATATATATATATATATATATATATATACATATACATATATCTATATATACATGCATGTATATATATATATATATATATATATATATATATATATTTATATATATCTATATATATATATATATATATATATATATATATATATATATATATATACATATGAAGAGATGTACACATGGCCATATATATGTTGCACTATACAGATGTGCATACAGACATATGTATGAGTATGGTTACCTATCAAAACATCTGCTCTTCATAACATTTAAACTCAAAACATCTAGACCATAACATCTAAACTTCAAAACATCTAAAACTCATACCATCGAATCTCAAAACATTGAAAACTACGAAGCAACTATAAATAACATCCCACACACTGTTTGCTACATTTATGCAGGGGCAAGCCCCCCTGCACCCCCCCCATAAATTAAATATACCAACTCCAAGGTCGCACTACAGTGGCACTGTAGTGTGACCTTGGAGTTGGTATATTTAATTTATGGGGGGTGTGGGGGGTGCAGGGGGGCTTGCCCCCTGCATAAACATAGTAAAAACTCTGTGGGATGTTATTGATAGTTGCTTTGAAGTTTTCAATGTTTTGAGATTCGATGTTATGAGTTTTAGATGTTTTGAAGTTTAGATGTTATGGTCTTGATGTTTTGAGTTTAGATGTTATGAAGAGTAGATGTTTTGATATGTAACCATGAGTATACATGTGTATGTATATGTAGACGTATATAGACCTATTATATGTATATAACCATATTCCTGTCATGTGTAAACCTCATGGTTGTGTATACCCTTCCAGATGTATCTCATCTTATGTGTCTGCTATGTGTACATTATGATAAAACAACATATGTGATGCAACAGTCATATTATTAACAAGGACTACACAATTTAGGAAGTAAAGGTAATTGTTCAATACTACTCAATATGTGTATTGACAGCTATATTGGTGAAACAACAGCTCTTTTCACAGTGGTCATGGTGTAGTGGTTAAGTGTTGTGACTTTAGTGTACATGGTGCCGGGTTCAATACCTTGTTGCTGGGCAGAACAAGGGCTGTTGGATACAGAGTGGTAAAGGCAGTTTTGATCAGCTTTAAATGGGTTTGCATGAAGCTAAGCTGTGCTGAACTATGGATAAACATAAGGGTGCTTACACAGTGTAGACTTCACTTACCAGTGCACAAATCAGCTCAGCTGTTATATTGCAGCAATGTTTATACTTGCTAAGCATGGCTTAGCCCTAGAAACCAGGTCCAAGCACCCAGTCTGATATAGCAGGGTAATGACATCTGTAATAACTGTACGCAATGCCATGTACAATACATGCACCTATGTGCTGTCATTACAGTAGCAAGGGGTGTGAGTGTCATCTGTGGGACACAGATGTATATGAGGCCTGTACAGCACTGTTATCCATGTGAATGTGTCACATACAAGGGTAGTAGCCAGGGGTACGTGCTGTCACACTGACATGTAGTGTATAATGGCAGTACTACTGTTGACATTCCTTACCCAGGCAAGAGCAGAGTGCTAAATGTAGTACTGACAAAAGGCACACCTAGTAGGCATAGCTGGACACTGAGGCCTCCCTGTTGTATCCCTAGTATGTGAGCTGTGTTACAGTATATACCCCTTGCTGGCTAATGATCCCTCATGTGGAATGTAACTTTAGACTACCGTCTGTACAGCACATGTTAGTGAGGGCTTCTGATATGTAGTTATGGCATACATATTGTTGTCAAACATCTATCTGTCAACACACTCATCCTATTGCATAGCTACTTGCCAAGCTGATGACTGTCAGTCCCTGTACAGATGTGCAGATGGAAAGGCAACGTAAGCTTAATTGACACTGACATGTCTGCCCAGCTGTGTAAGAACTGGCACATATAGGAGATGTCACCTTGTATGTACCACATGCCATGGGTACCTCCATTACATTACCACAGTCAATAGAACATGCTTGGGTACAGGTCTCCATCACAGACACTAACCATGTGTTGTAATGCATGTTGCATGCATGTCAACTTGATCACCTCAGTGACCAAATGCAGGAGGCACCTGGAGGATTGGCTGATGCATGTCATTCTCAACCTGAGGGTCACCACAGTAGTGTCTGTTGATAGATTGCCTGCTGCCACCTGGCAGGTGGCAGGATAGCACTGTACACACAACCCCTACACAACCCATCTCCCCTAGGACAATAGCTATGTACACAGTTATGCCCAACTGCAGAGATGCACCCCTGTACTGACTCATGTGTACATGTGCATGACTGAGTATAGCAATGTCTGTGTGTTAGCACACCTGTACTTGGGAATTTCATGAGTGCCTTCACAACCAACGCGACACCCATTGCCATAGTCAGTTGTGGATGCTGCTGTATGGGATATTACATGTAAGCTGTTAAGCTCCTCCCCATACTGGCAACATGAGCCTTGCAGTTCCAGCACAACAGTGTTTTATAAATGGGTTGATATGCATGGTATACCCATTGTGTTCTGGCATGTGTGTGCAGTTGTGCATGTCCATATATCTGTAGGGTACAGCATTCTGAGGCCACATACTCCTATTACAATACTCATTGTCACACAGTAGTACAGATAGTGTTGTTGCTGCCCATAGGTGAGGCATGACAGTGCAACACCCTACTACGCATATGGCATGTGCATTAGATGCATATCCCTGTAGTACCACTGTTGGGGCATACTATGGGTTGTATCACAGTCGTGGCCAATGTGTGATTGTTGGTATGGTACAGTGTCATCATGGGTATTAGGGAGTACAATATCTACTGGGGGATATTGGTGCTGTGTACACTGTCATTACACCAAGGTACACCTGGTATATGTCCCATGTATCACATTATGGTTACTACTGTCACCATCAACCATACAGGTAACTGATACCACAATCCAAGCTAGTCATGCATGTGCTGTGTGCAGCCTACCTGTAACACATTGGACACACACTCAAGTTAGTTAGCAGTGATAGGCCCTGGTATCTTGGATGTGTGTCTGCCTATGTGTCTGTTAATGTGTATATGAAGGTATGTCACACTATATATTGTCCATATACACCCATTACATCTCCCATTAGCATACTGTACATGTCTGGGGATGTTCTGCATGTAACATGTAACCTGGGATACATCTCATCCTAAACACTGTGTGGTGTGTGCAATGTAAGCCACACACTTCAGTATCACTACATGGCTAGGTAGGGGTCTAGTTCCAGTGTTGCCAAGTAACAGTGTGCATGTATGCAGATGGGTCTACATCAGGTTGCAGGGTATACATGCCTCAGCGGGCACCTGTCCATGTGGCACAGGTAATAACCATTTTAGTAACTTGTGACATGTGTTCAACTGTACCCCAGATATGTCACAGCCAAGGTGTCACCACAGTGCCTTACCCCATTGTGGAATATGACTGCACACCATCCTCATGCTGACACATCTACACCTACAACACAAATGGATAACATTATAGAGACTACAACCAACCAGTGTTACTAACACCTATAATGCATCATTGCTGGATGGCTACACTACCTGCCATATATGCATTACACTTTACTCCTTACACATGTTACACTGCAGTACTGTGGTACACTGTAGTACAGTCATTGTGTGCATCAGAACCATATTAGCCTGTCCCTGCATTGATGGTATGGATGACAGGGATGTGGCACAGGTATCATCATATGCACAGGGCATCCTTGCGCTGACCCAAGTACACCTACGCCACAAATGGATAACATTATAGAGACCTCAATCAACCAGTGTTACGAACAGCTATAATGCATCATTGCTGGATGGCTACACTACCTGCCATATATGCATTACACTTTACTCCTTACAACATGTTACACTGCAGTACTGTGGTACACTGTAGTACAGTCACCATGTGCATCAGAACCATATTAGCCTGCCCCTGCATTGATGGTATAGATGACAGGTAATTGGCACATGTATCATCATATGCACAGGGTGTGATGTTGGTTTTCCAGAGGCTGAGGGTGGGCCATACATTTGACACCATGTGTGTGGGTGTGGGGTGTACTGGGGTGAGCTGGGCATGGTGCTGTGGTGTGTGTGTAGGTATGGGGTTGCCCTTGGTATGTTTGTATAGTGTGGGTATGCATGCACACAGTTGTGCATGTGGCTGCCCTACACAGGTGTGTATGGACAGCTGCAGACCATACCTGGCAGGGTGTGCAGTTCACTGCCTCCAGCCACAAACACGTGGACTGTGCCTGCCATGGGTTCCATGGGCTTGTCCAGGTACAGGCCTCAATATGCTACTCTCACCTGCTGATGACAAATGTCCGCTGGTGCCAGGCCCATCCTAGGACTGGCCAGGACCATGTGCACATGGCCTGCTGTGGTGTGGTATGGACAGTACCACCCCACACTGCTGGGGCTGGTACTGCCAATATGGAAGCCCCCTTGATGTCCTAGCATGTCCACATTGACTGCCAACTGTTGGCAATGCTGGCCTATGTCCACACAGCCATCACTGCACTCCCACCACATGTTCAAGCACAGACAGACCACGGTCGATGAGGGCCATCATCTCACCAGACCATCTGTCCATGAACTCAGTTAATGCATGGAGGGCACCAGCCAGTTCACAGGTGTTGTCACTTGCAGATGTGAGAGCAGCCCTCTGCAGCCTCAGGCCCTGTCTGGTGAAACATTCTGTATGTGCCTGCACCTCCATGACAGCCTGAAACATGCACCTGCTGGTACCAGCTATGCCACCTCTGCCAGGGGCATGATGTCCAGCGGCCCTACCATGAGCACTCTGGGACATCTGCCTATGTGGTGCCCTGCCGGGCATCTGGCAATGCCTGCTATGACCTGACACAGTAGGCATGGTTACCAAACTTTCCTGTGAACTGCCACCAAATGCCAGCTGTCCCTCTGCTATGGCCACTGGTGATAGGGGATATATAGGCACTGAAACTGTGTGCGAGGTTGGGGTGGCTAAAAGGGGGATATCAAATGTTGGCACAGTGTCAGCCCCTGACAACCCCACCTGTGCCTCAACAGTACTATTATCATCTTCGGTGTCTGTATGGACACCAACATCAGACTGCATGCAGGAGGGGCCCTGACCCACCTCACCACCTATGGGGGAAAACAATAAATGTACTTTAAAACTTCTACAGCATTCCCTAACAGTACACACACACACACACACACACACACACACACACACACACACACACACACACACACACACACACACATACACACACGCACACACACACACCTCCGTAATACCTACCTATCCATTGCTTTACAGACAGTCCCACATATATGTCCATGTGGTACCCCATCCTGCATCACACTTGTTAACATTCACACATTGATCCCACTCATTAACATATCAGTCCTCTAAATGCCTATACAAGAGGTCACAAGACAAGGCCTATTACTACATTACCTGCCTGACTTGTGTGTAGTGGTTTTATATGGCCTTGCTGCCATCATTCGGTATGCACCCTCTATATATCCGGACATCATGAGCTTGGCCCCTATATGTGTGGGCTACTTTGTCTATTTATAATATCATGCACTGGTGTGTCATGTGTATGTAATGCTCAGTATATGCCAGATATGCTGCTCATTCAGCCTATCATGTGACAGCTATAATATATGGATACACTTCCTGGTGTTGACTAGTACTTCCCCAATGAATCTGTAGTGCTGCATACGTGGGTTGTAGTTGACCTCTCTGCTGCATGCGATATTAAGGATGTACCTGGTGTCTACCTTCCCTCTTGATGCCTTTTCCATGCTACGGGCCATATTATACTATCAGCTGTCCTTTGATTATACACATGACAAGTATTCCTGGTGTGTAATGTGGCAGTCCATGTACATGTACTGCATGATCCCAAAGGGAGGTACTGCTGTATGAACACCCCACAATCAAACATGTGCATACATGGTCAGCCACACAAAGACACACACATGCACACAAGCATCTTGCATGCATCAATCTCCCTTCACTTCACCAGTGTGACCCTACAGACAAACTAACTACCCACCAGGATGCACACGCTCACACATACAGGTGAGGTTCCACAATGATAGTACACATGGTCCTCCTATTACACCTCTGTCAACATGCATAACATATGGAACCCAACAGCATGCGGTGCATCTATAGTCAATCCATGCTGGCAACAGTATACATGTGTGTGATGCATGTCCTCTGTCACTAGGTGAAGCCCCTTCCCCTGGATACCACTGCGCCCATGAATACAGTATTGCTGTGCTCCTGTTCTGCACCCTGCCATGTACTGTGCACCACACCTCACAGGTGTACAGCCCATTGCTGCATGTGTACTACTGTGTCAGTTATGTCAGCTTTAATGCTAACAGCCCCTATGTTTTCCAGCAACAAATACCTGGTATGATATGTGGACAGATGTCATTTGTGAATGCCTGACATCTGATGCACAGCTCTCAACATCAGCGGGCCATGCATGACCAATCCAATACTCTTAAACTGACAACCATCAGCGCATACCATGGCTATGGGGGTGCACACACCTTTATTGATATGACACACTGATCCTTGATCTGTCATAGGACCACATCACAGCATATCTCAGCAGTACATGAGCCCGATATGTGACATATGTCCTGTACTTTCACATGCAGTGTCTACAGAATTTGTTAGGTGTGCAGATGCTGACCATGATGCATACACACCATGTGGGCATATGTTTGCACACTCTTATCATAATGGTTTGTTGCACCTCTTGTTGTGTGTACTACAGCAGTCACTACTCCTGGCAGGGGTATACCAGCGTGGGCCATCTGCATTTGCTAGTATATGTTCAGTCTGCCCTACACGTCCCCCTATTCTGCATGATTGCAAGGTTTACTTATGTGCACATCCCTTGGTGTTCACACACTGCAGTCACTATTGCTGTGGGAGTAGGGTTACAGCTGCCACAGGTCCTGAACCTGACTATATGCAGATACAGCCATTCTTAGCCTCATTAGGATCCCTGCTGCAGTGCACAGGTGAGTCATGCTGACATGCTTCCCCCCTCCGTCAGCCTTTTTGCAGATGCATGACGAGAAAGCCCTACACATGAGTCACTTTGCAGTGTCCCATAAACTAAACACCACATGTTACAGCCTAGTCCCAGCTGATAATGTGGACCACTGTAATGCCTTATGCCACAGGGTATCTCTGCAGCAGTTGCCATTGTCCTACAGGTATATACACTGGTGTTGCACTGCATATGGGTGTTGTTCCAAACATGTCCCTACTGTAGGCCACATGTCCCACCATTATGTTACTCCCTGTGGACACATTCTGCAATGACAGGATGTTAGTTATCATGCAGGTGTCTGACATACCCTTCCAATACCTCATCATGGTCACCCCTGTGATGCTGTGCATTTTCACAGCAACAATACAGTCACATGTACAGCATGTATTCTGGGTAGGTGTGTTAGATGTGTGCATAGCATATACCATAACCGTTACATGCCCAGTGTATTGGAAAGCATCTACATAAACCATACTCACCAGCTACAGGCTGCTGCCTTGGTGGTATCCTGGAGGGACCTACATAAGAGGGTGAGAGATGCATAGTCAGTGGCCGCAACTTTGGCAGTGCTACAGGGTGGGTGCAGAATTACAATACATCAACAGTACATTTCCACAATACTACCACATATGGACATCTGTTTACCGCTACTATGCAGCAACAGAATATATCTTTGACATGTCAGATATGCATGATCTACCTGTACTGATGTGGATGTATACACAACAGTAGTCTACGGATGTGCTCTGTGGCCTTACCTGCATGCTCCTCGGCCCATGTGTGGGTGGCACCCACCTCCACAAAGGTATCTGGAGGTTAGTGTGTCTCTGGACTGGCAGGTGCCACAAGGCTGGTCAGGAGCTCCTCCACACGTATCGGGGGGATGGATGGCATTGTCCCACCCTGTGGTGAGGTGATCTCCCAGACTGCAGCAGCACGCCTATGGGCATTGCTAAGCAGGTCAGAACAATGGTGCCGGACCTGCTCATAACTGCGGTTGTGCAGTCCAACATCATTGACCCTGTGGACTAGGTCATTCCACAGGGCGGTCCACTACTGCTGATCATGGGCGTCCCAGCCAAACAGGACAGGGTAGTGCAGGATTAAATAGATAAGCACTACTCCATTTTTCAGCAGCTGTATACGATGGGAGCTGTGCATGTGACATCTTGCCTGAAAGACATAAAGATGGAAACAGGTCTGAGCAACTCATAGAGCAAGGTTACCACAGTTCTTAATACACATCTCTGTCACCCTCCCATCATATCAGCGACAAGAAACTGTACACACAACTCATTAGGTATGGCTATAGCTTACCTACCAGTGGGACAGATATTGTATTGTACCACACTTTGTGCTATGTGTTTGTAGCCATGTTCCCTGTGTGGACACTATCATTGCTGGCGTGTTACAGACTATTCACCTGTGTGCCATTGTCAGGGCCACTATGGTTCCATATATGCCTGTGGTATGGCTGCTTTGTGATTGCTGCAAATCTGACATTCTGTGTTTTTGGAGATATCTATGCATGCTGTTGTACATGTTCTGGGATTGTGTAGACTATTACTACCAACATATGTTCTATAACAGTGACACAATAGCATGTATATGTACTATTGCCCAGCAGAACCACCTCTTCCAACCCATTTGCTCATGTTACCCGGCCACATCATATGTGTGTGTCCCACCCTGGGGCCTCCTCATGTACTGGTCCAGCAATACCATCAGGTGGAACCAACCCTGGGGATGTTGTCCCACCCCAAGGGGCACACACAGACAAGTTCCTGTCCCCTGAGGTCAGGTCCAAGGTCTGTTGCATAACGGGCTCCACAGACACATGTGGGATGTGCTACATCACTCTGAGGCACCCAGTACACATTCACAGGGCCGACATGTTCTTTCTGCTCAGCCTCCAAGCCAGGCACCTTCAGCACATGGACTGCTCTTGTGAGTAGCAATGGGTGGGAGGCTTGTTCCCATTGTGTCCATATTGGGGCCCATGGGGCATCCAAATCACAGACCGCACACAACATCCAGGGTGTTTACCCACCACACGTGTCACATACCACCCCTGTAGACTGTCCTCTATATCTACCAACCCTGACCACCTCCACAACTATACCTGCCATACTTCCCCATAGTCCCATTTCATACTTCACAGACAAGGGCAATGTGGTCCCAACATGGGGTTCACATGTGACATACCCGCCCATGTTGCACATACTGACAGCTGTAGATATCTGTGTGTATTGCTATGCGTGCTGTTTCCTCACACATAGCATGCATCATTGAGGTAGTAATATAGGGGACATGTATTTACATACAAATATGTTTGTGTGTGTGTTTGTATACATGTAGACTTGTGCATATAGGTATATATCTATATATGTGTAGATATATGTGATGTATATATGTGCTCATATATATGTCTACACATAGGTATCTTTATATTTGTGGACATACATGTAGACATGTATATATATATATATATATATATATATATATATATATATATATATATATATATATATATATATTATTTATATGTATATGTGTACACATATGCATACTGCATACCTATATGTGGGGTACATTAAGACATCAGGTCCACAATCTCACAACACCTTCCTGCACAGCTGCACTGTTCTGCCTTGCTACAACACAGACAGGTGCCACATATGGATACAGCCTGACATTAGAGGGGGTATATGTAGGGCCATATTGCAGATAACCCTGTTATACACCTATGGCATTCCTGCATGCTACAATACAGATTAACCTGAGTACCTGCAAGGGGTGGGCTGTGGATCCCACATGTCCATTATAATGGCAATACTTCCACAACCAGCTATTGGCCATGTAATATACATACTTCCCATTACACAACACACACTATGATGGCTTGCATCTTATCAGTCAGTGCTGCACTGCATGGTTGAGGGGTATAGCCCACTACCCACAGGGATGGACTCTATTGTCCTTAGCAGTTGTTCAGCTGAACATCATTACAACAACACCTGATGGCACATATAAAGCATTCCACATCATCTATCTCATTATTATGGACCAAGTACTACATTCAGTTACATGCATATATACTTCACATCTCTCTCTCTCTCTCTCTCTCTCTCTTTTGTAGGTGATGCACATGATCAGGTGATGGCCTCTGCACCAATCAGTGTCCTCCACTTGCTACCTGCATGCAGCATGCTGTGTAGTACTTCCAATTACCACTGTCATGGCAACCAACTACTATAAATACCTACATAATGTGGGCATGATCCCTTTACCTTTCCTATATGATGGACATACTTCCTGTGTGTGGGCATCAGTGTTACAGACAGCAGGTAGCAGTATCTCTTACAGGAGAACATGCACACTCAGACCAGCTACACATTTGTAAGAGGTTCCAGAACTACAGACAGAGTATGAGTAGAGTTGTATGCATTGTATAGCACTGGTATTACAGGGTTTGTGTGTACATACTAGTTTGACATGGAATGCAGTTTGTCTGCATAGCTCCCAACTGTGGGCCTATCCTCTTGATGGCCAGAGGTGTGCCTATTATGTTTTTTCTGTCCACAACACAGGTCTTGTGTCAGATATATCACAGGCAGTGTATGTGTTGAGTGCTATCAGTACATGGCTACATCCATTTCTGTTTCTAACTTCATATTCCTGACTAAGGGTATGTTGCAGACTATTCTGTAACACCAGTGGCTTGCTTAGTGTATTACAACAGTTTTTCACATATGGGCCTGTGTTCCATCCTCTGTCCTCCACCTACATACCAGGCTTTGCATATATGACATGCTGTCAGAGGTTGTTATGTAGTGGGCTGTGAGTATGTCATGTTGCCATTCCTGCCATCAATCCACTGCTGTTGTGCCCCCCACACATACTGTGTGGTTGGAGCCATACATGTGTGGTCTTCACCTACACAATACATGTGTGCCATTATGCACACCAGAGGCTAGTGTATGTAACAGTGGTATGCGGCCCTGTATTATTGAGTCTGAGGGGGAGCACCATAACTAACCAAGGCTGTTACAACATGTGGGGGTATCAGGGGTAAGCTGCCTTAATGTATCTGGATGTACATTACCATACAATCCACCTTGGGTAAATGCAGGCCTACTGCTTCCTGCCATACAGACTGTTCGGTTTGTCAGCATGATTGTGATGGTGTCAGTTATGCCTTGTTATGTAACAGTTACATCCCATTGTGTCAACTGAGGTCTTTACCCCTTAGAGATTGTGTATAGAGTGTAGATAGAGGTTGCTGAACTATACATCTGCATTGCTTACTGTTGATTGTTTGGTATCCTGTAGCCTACTCTGTCTTTACTATTGTACTACTTGAAGGCCTCAGCCTGGACAGCAACATATGTAAACCTTTCCAGATTACTGTATGGGCGTAACTGTTTCACAGTTGCATTACACATTTTATATGGATGTCAGTGTCTAAACAGCTATATCACATGGCATATACAACTGTAATAGTACAGAAATAAAGCTTTCTCATGTATGCAAACCTGTGTATGGTGTTATATCCTTTGACCTCTCTGTGGGTATATGTTGCAGGCAAAAATTGTCATTTGTATGGGTGGCTCATACAGTGTCTTACTCTCATAAGGTTTTGGGGAGTTGCTAGTGCGACAGCTTTGCTCTCATAGATGTATGTCAATCAGCTGTATTTCCTATTTGCTGCCTATATGTCTGGGATTATCCCACTAATTTCCCAGGGGGACAGGTTGACAGGCAACAGATATGGGCCACTTTATTAGACATTCTGGATATATCTGTACAGTTGTGGGGTATGATTCTGTATGCAGACTGCTACCACCACTAGGAATCGAACCATGGCTGTCTGTGCTAAAAATGAAACAGTTAGCATCTCAGTTGCATGTGCTATTCGGGTTTTGTCTGCCTTTTCCCTGTTTTCTGTCTATGTGTCTCTCAGTTGTACTAAATGGTCTCTGGGGATTACACCAATCATATACAGGCATTCCTACACATTCTATTTATGGTGCACAGTGTGAGTAACAGTGCTTAATACACCAGTACTATTACGTGAATGCAAATCTACATTACTATATCATACCAGAGTATACACATGCAGTCCAGCAGTTAGACATTTATTGTCAGGCTATTATGCTTTTATTTACATGCAAACTATATGAGACTCTTCCTGCCATATTTTCCAGTGGATGCAGTACTTTCTTTAAACAATATAGGTTTAATACAGGCAATTAATTTACTAATACGTTTAGATTTATTTCCTATGACAGTACATGCAAAGTTATTACTGACCTGCCTCACGTCGCAACCTCTCCAGGTGACTGCCATTGGCCCCCTGGTTCGCGGCCTGCTCACTTGCAGCTGTGGAGGACATAAGAGGAATATTTAGCCATACCTATCCATGATATACATGAGCTGACAATTATTACACACATAGTGGAGTGATACTTACACACAGCTGGGACAGCCCCTGCCATTCTAGCCTCTTGGATCCACTGCTCCAAGAGGTCCCCCTTATGCTGCTTCAGGCTGGCATAGTGATACCTGACCTGCTTACCAGTTTAAGGTATGCCAGTGGCACTGGTGAGGTCACAGGCAAGATGGCCCCAGGTTTCCGCCTTATATTGGGAACCCTGGTACTGGCCCTGCAGCAGTCTCTGCTCATGATCTTTGACAAGGAGTCCTGCCATGACTCTGGACTCTTGGATGCTCCAACGCTGCACCCAGAAGTGCACACCTTCTCCCCTTTCTGCCATTGTGCCTGCAAGGGGAAGCTACAACCAGCTATGAGATGTATTCCTGCCTGTAGGGTTTAAATAGGGCCAATTTCCCACACTTTTCTGTGATTGGCCAGTTCTGAAAAGGCTAGGCTATGGGAAAACCTGCTTACCTAAGGTTGGCATTGTTTAAAGGGGTATATCACTGGGCACAATGTGTTAGCTAGCCTACATATTGCTTACACCTCCTAAGCTGGCCTGTGCAATGCTTAGCGTTGCTTACATTAGACTTTGCATTATATTTTCTTTTTGGCATTTATTATTCATTACATCTTATATATATGCCGGATATCCATGATTCATGTGTACGTACACTGTATGGGGTCCTTGTGTTTTATTGGAGTCTTCAACACTCTTTTGGAATTACACCTCACATCAGTGCTTACTGCTGTACTCCAGTTCACATATTTATGTTATTTAGTGGGTTATGGAACATATGACTGTATACTGATTCCTTTCACAGGTTCAGTTTGATTTTACTACATAGAGGACTTGTTTGGTGATACCTCATTCTTCTGTACTGCTGTGATGGCTTGGTGGTTAACTACTGTGACTATAGTGTCTAGGGTCCTGGGTTCAGGACATGCAAGGCTGTTTATTTTGTTGATGGGCAGAACAAGGGCCTTGGGATCCAGAGTGATAAAGGCACTTTTGAGCAGCTGCAAGCGAGTTTGCATGGGTTTGCACGAGAGTAAGCAATGTTAACCTCTGGTTAAATATGCTTACAGAGAGTTAGCTTCAAAATTGCTTAACTCATTCCCTCCAGTAGAGCTCTTTTGAGTGTGTACCTTTAACTCCCAGTGGGCATGGCTTTAGCATTTAAAAAAATGAAGTTATAACCTTATATTTTTAACAAATACCCATTGACAGAGGTCATATATCAATACAACTGTGTTTGCCATCATGTATGCTGCAAGATAAAATTTTCTGATACCTTGTATGTAACATGGTTTTGGAATTATTAATGCAAATATTAACAGGCAATATTTGACGCCTAGAGGAGCAGTAGGAGGTAACTGCAGAAACGCCTGAAGACATCACTCGGCTGTAATGATTTGTGTGCGCATTGCTTACCCCCGCACAAACAAGCTTAAAACCACTTACTAGTGCTTAAACATGCTTACTACTGCTTATTGGTGCTTACACTTGCTTACTAGTGCTTACTCCCGCTTACAATTGCACTGATTTAGACAGTAATATCTAATGGCTCTTGGGAAGGTGGGGGATTTGGAAGCTGTATGGAGTTGTCATTCATTACACATTTTACCTTCCATTTGTATCCATGATTCCTGTGTATATATACTGTATGGGGCACATGTGCTTATCTGCGGACTTTGCAATATTATGACACTGACACCTCACATGTGCATTTAATGCAGTACTCCAGGTCACAAATATATGTTATTTAGTAGGTTATGCAACTAAAATATTGGTCATAAAGTGATTTGCCATGGAAAATGGAATGTGCTGCAGTGGGACTTGAACCAGGAATGTCTGCTCATAAAGCAAATGCTCTGCCCACTACACTATTGCTATACTGCTTCATTTTCATATATCTTCCTTGTTATCCTCTTCAGCCACTTACGCTGCATTAACCATGGCTAAGCGATGGGCACACCCACGCACCTACAGTTAGCTTTAATCAGATTCATAATAAAAAAAAGGGTTTGTTTATTTGATTTGTATTTACTATTGCTGTTGTACTCATGGGGGAATGTTGTTGGGGATATGCGGACACCTATGAGCGGTCTCACTCATTTCTCTGACCTTTCTGCTGCTCTTCATTGCGGGGGCATGTATATTCTGAGAGCTCTGCTCTCAGACATGTCCCCTGCACTCTTACACTCTCCATGTAAGATTAGGAGCTCAGGCAGTGTGCCTTCATTAATATGCATGGTGCGCGGCCATCCTTCTCCTAAACGGATACTTCTGTGCAGAGCTAAGCTAGTCCTGCATGGAAGATTAGTAAATCCGGGGGTTCATTTTATCCATCAATGTTAGTAAGCATATCTTCTATAGATTTTTCCATAGCCTTCTGATACATTATGACCATAACCCCCCTTATCGTTTATGTATCAGACATTATTTGACATTTCAGTTCCTTTAATGCATTTCCGTAATCATTGTTAAAATTGTAATACCAGTTGTAATCCTTATTTGTTAATAGCTATTTCTCACAAATGTCCTGAAATGTTTGTAAGATCAAAACTAAGGAAAGGTTGTATGTAGAAGGCTTAGTCAAATTGCATTTTTTAAGTTGATATTTTGAAATACATATCCAATATTCACCTTTCTTATAAAATAAGTCTCGATTCCTTTAATGTATTGGCTGGTATATATAAAAAAAAATGACAATATTTTCATTTGCATGGGGTTAAAAGTCTCTTTTGTTAAATTCAAAATAGAAATCTCACCCTTCATTTGAGATGATAATGGTTGCTTCAGCTCCATGCTCTCCTCGTTCATGCTGTAAACTCTTTGACTGGGGCTGAATGATCTTTCTTCCATTTGTGTCCCATGTTTTATTTCACCCATCATAGTTTTGATGTATGTTAGAGAAATCTCTCCTACTTCCTGCTAGTTGAGTTGACCTTCCTGAAGGTCAAAACTCAGCCTCTTTTTTTATTGACTTATAAAAAATCTTATAGGTTGAGGTTGCAGACTTCTTCCTATTGGTCTGTGCCGCAGCAGTAAGTCCAGTGCGTGGGAGAGGGAAGACAGCACCATTACCACAGACTGCATCATATCTATTATTATTTCTTTTCTGTAAATAGTTTTAATCACTCTTTCAACTCATTCATAAATTCAAATTAAGAATCTTATCAAGTTTCTTATTGATTGTGTCATTGTACCTAATCAATAACTTCATCAGTTGCAAGCCTGTATTATTAACAAATCTTTTCAATCTTTTTTATCATTAACTGTAATACCGAAAACAAACTGTTACTCGACCAAAAAAACCCAGAAGAACAAACTGGAACAGTGAAATCAGAAAGCCACTAGTCCACTCAGTGATATTAGTCTTAACGCACTTTTTATTGTTATAAAACAAGCAACGTTTTCGCTACAGCTCCTGCTATAGCTTCCAAAAAAGCTATAGCAGGAGCTGCCCATACGCTGTGCTCTTTATAACAATAAAAAGCTTTCTGATTTCACTGTTCCAGTTTATTAACTGTAATACCATTAGGGCACTTTGCTAATCTTAATCCCTTAGGACATTATCTATGAAAATGAACTTAATGGAAAAAGATTGTCATAAACCAATGCCTTGTACTGTCTGGATTCTTTTCTCAAATTGTAATAATAATTCTTTAACACTAATTATATCAGTATAATTGATTTGTGTCTTATTGTTGATATTTATGAAAAGCTTGTGAATATAGATTGCTTGGTCTCTTGTAAAAGGAAATAATATTGTAAGTATTACCTTCAGACCCAAAGTCATATGCTCACAAATTACAGGTAGTGCCTAGAGACCCTTTATCCATGGAAACACAGTTAACAGAACTACCATATTCTCCTTGCCATCAGTTGTTTCGTTGAATATTTCTTGTGACACTACAAGTGAAGTAACTGTTTGTGATAATGTGGACATAGTTGTTTTGAGTGCAATTAATGCATCCAAAATAGTTTTGTTGGTGTTGGTAGGAGAATTCACAGATAATTCTATAACTTCTTCTTCATCACTGACCACAATACAAGTGAATGCAGTAGCATTTCAAACTGTCGTAAAAACATCACCACATTCAGCAGTAAACTAAACCAACAGAAGAATGGAACATCAAAATGGGCTATAACCATAAATAATTTATTTAACACTTTCATACACAAATTGTGCAAGACGTCTTCAGAATACCTCCTTCAATTAAAACCAACTATATATCATTCAACAATTACATGATACATCACATGTTGAATCACATTTTCAACACCTGACAACAACTACAAATAATTAATTAATTGCAAATGCATTTCAATCTGTTGTTGGAGCTCTTATCCTCTTGTGTATAACATACCCCCAATCTGTTGTAAAGAGTTTTATCTGTTGTGGGGCATTTTTCCCATTGTGTATAATTACTTATCAGCTATTGCAAAATGTTTTTGCATTGGTTTGTGGAGCCTTTATCCCTAACTCATTGTAAAATATTTAATTGATTGTGAACTTTTCTGCCCC
Source organism: Protopterus annectens (assembly GCF_019279795.1). Lineage (NCBI taxonomy): Eukaryota > Metazoa > Chordata > Ceratodontiformes > Protopteridae > Protopterus > Protopterus annectens. Next base: position 1,615,471,595 of record NC_056741.1, read on the forward strand.
TGGATATAATTACTCATTAATTATTGTCTAAATGTTTTTTAATCTTTTGTGAAGCTTTTCTCTCCAGGCCTCCACTGAAAATTGGCCATTGGCTCAGTCTAACTTTCTTAGATACCAAACGGCAAATAAATTAAACTATTAAAACAATTGACATATACAATATTAAATATTCTTACTTATGTAATGTTTTACATTTTAAAATGTTTTAACATTAATAACCCTGTTTAATTTGGGTGCTTTGTCTGCTTAAGCATAATCTCCAAATAGTTGATAATTTTTTCTACCTTATTTTTATTAAAAATCACATTCTTTGAGATCCAAATGGACTTGATCTAAATGTTTGTTAATCTTTTGTGAAGCTTTTCTCCCCAGGCCTGCACTGAAAACTGGCTATTGGCTCAGTCCAACTTTTTCGGATCCCAAAGGACAAATAAACAAATTGAACAATAAAAACAACGACATATAAAATATTAAATATTTTCTACTAATATAATGTTTTATATCTTAAAATGTTTTAACATTAATAGCCTTATTTAGTTCAGGTGCTTTGTCTGCTTCAGCATAAGCTCCAAACGGTTGATACATTTTCTACCTTATTTTTATTAAAATCACATTCTCTGAGATCCAAATGGACTTGATCTAATGCAGAAAAATACATTTTATTGCATTCACTGCATTCTGACATGTGCTCATGTAACACATTGGGACAGATTCCAAAAGAGTTACTCTCAATGTAAAATACAATAATATTTGCCTATTTCTTTGTTGGTAGGCAATGGTTTTATAAATGCATATTACATCATGAATTGTTATCCTTGTATTGAATGCATCTGATTATATCTAAGGACTAACTCACTGTTGGAAAGAATCTTCATATGTGGTTAACAAATAAATTACACAAATAAATGAATATAATATCGAAACTATTAAAACTGCTATAGTCATGCTGCGGCATTTAGTCTGGCAAATGGAGACTTATAGCTTTGACAATCCAAAATATTCCCAAAACTTAACTTTACATTTTTTTTTTAATCGTAGCTCCTTATAAATGTGGTAAGTGTGATTTGTTTCACTTGTATCTTCTTGCCATGGTCTCTAGTGAAATTACTATGTTACTGTTTAGGCTAAATGTATTGCAAAATATTACTATGTTACTGTTTAGGCTAAATGTATTGCAAAATATTAGCACTATTTACATAAAAATCAGCTAAAGATAGGCCCTAGCCATTTCTGTTGTCAAGATTTATTCTTTACTTTTTTCAATATGCATAATAAATGTAATAATTTATTTATTTTTTTTGAACAACAGAATGTATTTTGACATATTGAGTTGTGCATATTTCAGCCCATGTATACTATAAACACAACTTAAAGAAGAATGGTCTCAGGATAAGATATAGATAATTTAAATCATTACTGTTAAAAACTGCCACAGTTATGAGAGTGATTTTGTTATTACCTTTACAGTGTGAAGTATTAAATCTATCTCTCCAGTGCTCCTTTTGTGTCATTCAATTTCGTAAGCTCAAATAATATGTCTTTATATACAGATACAAGCAAATATCTTGTTTTCACAGCTGCTGCAGGGCACCTCCTTTATAGCTGAAGTTTCAGTACCATAAGTATCTTATAACTGTCTCTGATGATGAAGAACATCCCTAATTTTGCCCCATATTTTTGGTCCATCCCTCATAAAATGCAGATTACTGAGGCTTACAGTTTGTCAGTAATGCCAGACATTACAGTGTCTTCTTCTAATTGTTCAGAAAATGCACTTTGACTTAAACTTGTGGTTATATTAACTTTTAAGCGAATGTGACTAAAATTTTAAGTATCCATGATTTTGGGTATTTGTCACCCATTATTTTTTACTTTAAAGTTATAAAGAAGTTCAGTTCAGTGCAGATTGTGTTTAGTTTGAGTTCTGTTGACTGTAATTAGTTAGCCTGTTGTGGTCATGTTGTGAAAACAACACAAATCATGGCCTTTCCAAAAAATGAAGTGTCAAAGGATAATATGGAGACAGTCTGTGTAAGTGACAAGGCTAAATAGGGAGACGGGGTGTGAGAAATAAACTGAGTAGTTTGCAGTTATTTAGGAATAATTGAGTTCTGTTACAAAAAACAGCTTAAGGGAAGTCTTTGTATGATAGCAACAACCTGATATAATCAGGTGAACACAGGCCTCAGACTAGTCAGTTTGGTTTAAGACCTCAAGTATGGTAAATAGAATATTAATATTTTACAGTACAAATAAAGCAAAGGACAATAGGTTTTAATGAGTTGTTCCAAATACTGATGGCAAATCAATAATAATTGGATATAATACCACATGAACAGAGAAACTCAAGCAAAACAATGATGACAGGAAATGAAGTTATGTGATTATGGGCATGAAGAAGTGGAAAAATCCCTGACTCTGAATCATCCATAGCCCTACCATAGTTTTAGACATACAGATAATGCAACATTCCCAGTGACTCAGTAATATAAAATAAACAGTTCTGTACAACCTAAGATCAAATTTGTCTATTGAAGAAAATAACTGAGAATTACACAGAAAAAATATCACAATTCTTCCTAGAAATATTTTAAAAATGATATGACTGCACTTTGAATGTTCATTTATTCTTTATGAAGCTTCTTTGAAGTAGTCACCAAAGCCATAGATGAGGGTAAAATGGTTCACACAGCTTATCTAGATCTCGCCAAGGCTTTCGACACCATCCCCCACTCTGGAATTATAGATAAGCTCACTAAACTAGGTATAAATCCCTATGTCACAAGATGGGCTGCCAACTGGCTCATGGACAGAACCCACACTTTGAAAATAGTGGATTTCAAATCCGACATCAGACCAGTGACAAGTGGAGTACCACAGGGTTCAGTCCTGGGTCCTCTCCTGTTTGGTATCTAAAATCTTGATGATTGGATGGGAAATGGGAAATTCACCCCGGGGATCACTTCTGTGGCTCTGCTCGACAGGGGCACAGGAAAATAATTTTCTTGGGTAGCGAAAGCCAGGGTACATTTTTTGTCTAGGCTTGTATGGGCCCTAGGGCCGATAGACTAGTACCTACCTATGAACCTATGAAATACCTTGCTATAGAGATTTCTTGAACTATTTCTAAAGAAACCAAATAAAAATATGTGATTTGTAAAAAAAAAAAAAAAATAGGAAGTCAAAAAAGACTCCTTCTCCCAGTTTCATGAAGTAATTAATTAGATTTTAAATCTCCAGCAAATAGCTTTCATTTTGAGTTTTACGTGCTCTATTTAGTTACATTATATATAAGGACGTACAATATTTTCTTTCAAAAGAAACTATGTTCAGAACACCAACCTTATGTAGCTGTATTTTCTGTGGAAATTAATGTTTTTCCTAGAAAAAGAGAAAGTGATTTAGTAATTGATGTCAATGTCTGACAGCTCACTAAGAATCTGAATTCCTGCTGCAGAATCTGCTAACTCTGTTGGAGGTTTCTTAGTTTGCATTTATATCATCTGACCAGAAAAAAAGTAATTAGAAAATGGCACACATATTTATTAATTAGCACTTACATCTAGAAGTATACCCATTAATTAATAAATGTAATTACTGAGCATCTTAAATAAAACACCATAAGAAATAATTATTTATAAAAGCAAGATTTATTATATAATGTAAGAGCATGTCATTTATATTCAATTCACAAACAGAGCTTCACTGTACACAATATGGTAGATTAAAACCCTGCAATTACATTAAGTAGCAATTAGATGTGCAATCATTCTTTTTCTCACTTTACTATAAAAAAAAATGCTATTTAGAGTCCGAACATTTTCTGATGTTGATGTAATTGCAGGATTATCTTCTTATTTATGTTGTACTGGAAAGGGACAAGACGATAAAATCCTGTAACCACCTATTTGGAAAGCAAAGGCATCCACCACACTTAACTTGACCATGGCCTAACATGGCATTCAAACTGTAATGTAATTTTCACTTTACTTAGGATATGTCATATCACTGGACTGCATCTTATTAGTCCTACAAAATTAAATAAAAATGTACTTGCAACTTGTGTCTTCTATCTATAGATGAAGATCTTGTAATATGCACTATTTTAACTTAATCAAAAGGTCATTCACAGATAAATGTTTTGGTATGCTTGCTATGTTTGCATATTTTCCTTCTAAAGTATGATAGTCTGTCTTTCATCGAGTATTGTGTTTAGAGTGTAATAAATGTTATTGGCTAGATTTAGGGATATAATTTGTAGCAGCATAGGCTGCTGTAGGTGGCAGGCCAAGTGTGTGCAATCATGGAAAAAGTGATTTAGAGACAGCTTAGCTACAATGAGGATGACGCCGCTATCAACTAAGTTGCATGTCTCTGAATTACTCTTTTTAACCACCCATGCTTGCAAGAACTTTAGGGTGGTAATTTTCCACCAGCAGTCCATGCAGCTTGAGTTTACAAGCACCCTCCCACACATACTCTTACAAAAATATTCAGACATGCATTCACACACACACACACACACACACACACACACACACACACACACACACAAACATACACACACATGCACACATGCACACATATGCACGCACACATGCCCACACACGCACACACCCGAACATGCACACACATCCTTACAGTCACCCTCACAGTCATCCTCACAGTCACATAGAAATATGATCATCATCACTCTCTTCTCCACCAACACACTTGATTAGACTCCTGGACTACCACTTATGCACTTCAACACTCACACACACACACACACACACACACACACACACACACACACACACACACACACACACACATGCACTCATACTCTGTCCACTACTTACGCTATATACTGAGACCACCTAGGCAGATGTATACATAAATATATACATACCCACCGCCCCAACACACAGGCACACACAGACACACTGATACACTTACATATTAACAAACAGAAACAGTCACCCATCTATATCCTTACAAACATATACACACACTGCAACATCCCTTGAAACTACAGCACTGCTGAATTACACTCCACTGACCTGCAAAGTTGTCTATTCTATTGAGTACAAGGGTAATCACAGTCTTTTTGACAAGATAATTTTCATGGCAAACTATGTTTATTTACACAGTTGAGAAGTTCTCAAGAATCACTTAGCAACATAAATGGGTAGCAGCAGGCATGCAGGAGCAGAAAGCATAACTAATCGGTTTTAATCCACAAAAATCAAAAAGTACCTGGAACTGGAGCAGAAATCCAAGCAAAGAACAAATAACTGACCAGGAAGACAAAGACAACAGCAGATGAGTTCAATAATGGTAGAAACCACTCCAAATCGCAGTTGATGTAGAAAGAAACACTCCTTTATTGGTAAAACTACTGCAATTCACGGTTAACTGCTTTTGTCCAAACATAGACATCTTCAGAACCATGAAAACTCCACTAAACACTAAATTTAAGAGCTGAGAGAAGTAAAACCATACCTCCAAGAGCTGTCACTCAACAGTATGGGAAAATTCTTAAATGTGTACACACAAAGAAAACACTTTCACATTAAAGCAAGTAAAATGGCTAAAAACAAATCTAGAAAGTCAAAGTACAACAGAAATCCATTAAAGGATTGTTTCTTTCTACAACAACTGCAAATTGTAGTGGTTTCTACCATTGTTGGATTCTTTTGCTCTGGTCTTTAACTAATTGACTTTAGCTACTCCCCCAGATTGCCTCATTATCCTGTTACATGACCAGCAGGACTTTCCTCCACAATGATTTTTTCAATTTGCTGAAAATCACTGTGAAAGGGTAGTCTCTGAATTAGAAAAGCTTACCAAGAGGGCTGGCTGGTCATGATATGGCCTACCACTTGTGCAACCCTTTTTGAATCCCAGGATTATTTAGCAGGTTGGTATAGAGGGTTAAAGCTGTGAGATGTATTTCCACTGGTGCAGGGTTTGATAACCTCAACAATTATTTACCTGCTGTTTTATCTTGAATGTGTCACATAACCAGACAGTGCTTAGGGGCAACTAGGAATTTGGGCTAGGCTTCTCAATGGTCCTCCTGAACTGCAAGCCTAGGAACTATCCAATAACTTTTAAGATTATGTTCAAATTCTTTTGTGGTAATTTTTTTTTAAAACTAGACCCCTAATGTTATTAGGGACCCTAGCAGAAAACACTCCATACTATTGTAAACAGCTGAAGTGCCCATGCAGCTTGTAGGCTTGCAGGCAGATGGTAGATTGTGGTTTGGCTACCTTTGTCTGTTGCAAATCTATTCTTTTTGTTTGTTTTTCTATTCAGAGGTGAAAGTTGGTTTAAATAATGGAGTACTTTTTAACAAAGTAACCACACTCACTTATTTCAGTAATCAGTTATTTTAGACAATGGACACAAATGGAAATGACAGTCTATCGGAGAACAAACCATTTCCATCAGGGTATTGCATATAATGAGAAGTGATAAAAGGAAGACCATGGTTTCATGGGAAAATATTAAACTGCCATGAAGCATGTGTAGAAAAAAATGGATGCCATCTTAATTAGCCTCAAAAAGAGTGGCTTCTTTGCTACATTAAGCAAACATACAAATTAAAAAAAAAAAGAGAGAGAATTAAAGTAATCAGCTGCTGTGACAGCAGTTTCAAGAACATCCCATTCCCTTCTCCTCACTAACCATTGCTCTTGCAAAGCTGTGATTAGTGACAGCAAATTAATGCATGCATACATACAGACATACGTACATACGTTCTAAACACAAGTAACACCAAATAACTGCAGCAGCAGTTACAAGAGTATCTGTATGTGTGCCTATGTCTTTGTGTGTGTGTGTGTGTGTGTGTGTGTGTGTGTGTGTGTGTGTGTGTGTGTGTGTGTGTGTGTGTGTGTGTGCATGGATATTATTAAATATTTAACTTATATTTTAGATGTAAAATCCTTCCTCCTGCTACAATTAAGTATTTTAGTCCAAATCTGAAATATTAGACAGAGGGTTTTTTTACATCAAAAATATAAAAATGCATTTATGCTAAAAATAAAAGATTTGCAAAGTAATATAATAACTAGTTAATTTTCTAAATGCAATAGGCCCAACCGTGTGGGCATTACAAGGAGATAATGGACCTTCCATGGGGAGATAACCCTCTGCTTGAGACATCAATTCTCATGACACTGGGGATGGTCTATAATTTTCCTGTAACACCCACACTGTTAGGAAATATCCCTTGGTTAGAGAAGAATGGCGTATGTGGAAGTCAGTTCCATTTTGAGGGAACATGGGGTTCATGACCTATTTTGTTCTGGATTTTGAACAACATATTCCACCAAAATTTACCTTAAAAATGATATTTTTTCTTTTCCCGTGTTGCTTCATGGTACTGGTGTACCCAGTGGTAAAAGTATGTAATACCTAGGTCCATACCCCTGATCTGTCCTTATTTTTTAGATATGCCCCTACTTTTATCTTAAACGTTTGCTCTGTCCCTCCTAAAACTGGACATTTTTAAGTGCTATGTTAATCATACCAGTGTTTCAAAAAAATGTTCCAAATTTGGGACCTTTTCCTACACTATTTTTTTTTCTCCATAATTCTAGAGATAAATGTTGAGAACTACATCTACATGTTCTTGAGCACAACATACACGAATCACAGAAAGTCATGCAAGATGATACAGCTTTTTACATTTATGAGTTATATATCATCATGTGTGCAGTTTTACAAGATTTGGTATTAGAAAATTGGAAAATATTAAAAAAGTGAATAATTAGACAAGATACAAGTTGAAATGCTACACTTCCCACAAGCTTTATGTTTAGACCGTTAAAAGTGTATAGTAAACCAGACCACTCAATTCGTACACAGGATGAATGAGACTAAGGATCCATCCATCCTTAACCCCTTTTCCAATTTTTTGAAAATGGGGTTATGGTGTCACTTCAACAGTGACAATCATCTTGAGCCAAGGTTTATACCACCAGGTGCTAGCCCTGCTATGGTATTTCATTCATACAACTCGTTTGCACACAGACTCTCACCTACAGCTAATTTAGAGTGCCCAATCCACCTACTGCATGTCTTTGGAATGTGAGAGGAAACTGGATCACCCAGAAGAAACCCACATGACAATAGGGAGGACATGAAGGCTCTACACAGAAGGTACCCCAGCCAAGAACCAAACCAGAGAACCTCCTGCTGTTAGGCAACAATGCTAACCATTGTACTACTGTGGCCACACAGAGACTAAGGATGTCAGTAATAAAAGACATGCACACATAAGCTCACCTCCCATTTACATAAGTGCACACATAAGTACACCTCTCTTTTACATAAGCACACATATAAGTACACCTTCCTTTTACATAAGTGCTCACATAAGTACACCTCCCTTTTACATAAGTGCACGCCTAAGTACACCTCCCCTTTACATAAGTGCGCACATAAGTACACCTCCCTTTTACATAAGTGCACACATAAGTACATCTTCCTTTTACATAAGTGCACACATAAGTACACCTCTCTTTTACATAAGTACACATATAAGTACACCTTAGTTTTACATAAGTGCTCACATAAGTACACTTCCCTTTTACATAAGTGCACACATAAGTGCACCTCCCCTTTACATAAGTGCGCACATAAGTACACCTCCCTTTTACATAAATGCACACATAAGTACATCTTCCTTTTACATACGTGCACACATAAGTACACCTTCCTTTTACATAAGCACACACATAAGTACACCTTCCTTTTACACAAGTGCACATATATGTACACCTCCCTTTTACATAAGAGCAAGCATAAGTATACCTTCCTTGCATATTACATAACTGCACCTTCCTTTTACACAAGTGCACACATATGTACACCTCCCTTTTACATAAGTGCACACATAAGTACACCTTCCTTTTACATAAGTGCACACATAAGTACACCTCCCCTTTCCATAAGCAAAAAAAGTCTCTTCCATTTTATATGGCCTGTTTCCCTCTTTTATCTCTATATATTTATCTCATACAAGCCTATAGCTCCTTTTTATATACTTCCAGTTTGCAATCATAACTCTAATATAGTCCAGCTCTTTCTTTGGGTCTGATTTCTTTAACTAAGTGGCTTACTAGCTAATAATAGGCAGTATTAGAAGGAGCAAAGAATAATTCACAAAATGACACTAATATTGTTAGTCTAAGATGTCCTATAGTACAGAAATTAATCTGTGTTACTCGTTATTCATGTTTTCATATTTATGTTCATATTTTTATAACTAAGACCCCTATGTGTTATTGGGGCATATGGTGTCATATGCCACAGTGGTAGACAGGAAAATTCATTATCGGTGTCTATTTATATCGCAGTATACCTGAGATAATGCTAGTTATTTGTTAGTAATTAGAAAAATAAACAATATTGCCATATGTACTTAATACTTCAAAAAACAAATGACTTACAAACTGTTGCATGACATCAGGTGAAACCTTAGATGCTATTGAAGAAAACTATCTTTGATTTTTGCACTGTAAGCTGTATATATTGAGAGATATTGTTATTTATGTTAACTATAAAATTAAGCATATGTTTTATATTTCCATATATATTTGAATAAAATTGTACAGAGGAAATTCTTGTTGCCATTTGAAAGCTTATGTCTGGTTAAGAAAAATGTTCTAACAAATATATCTAGGTTATACAGTTTCCATGATATGATATCTTCTTTGTGAAAGTTTAACAAAAAATACAATTTCAGATTTGTGTGCATTATAATATTGTATTTATGTAAACACTATGAATGCAGTGACTATTGTCACTGTAAAGAATAAGTCTTACTGCTAACATATTTATTTTTGCACTTTTAATAGGATTTATTGTTCAAAAAATATTTGTGTGTTTGTCTTTTGCTTTTTAAGTTGATCTTTCAGAAGATGCTGTAGAGTGCAAGGATGTGCATAGGTGGCTAGATGTGTGACATTCCATACCACATAGGTGTTAATTAGTTACAAGAATGAATTATATAATGTCAAATCATCTAAATGCTTATGTTAAGTTGCAGGGTTGTGAAGGATGGAGGGGGGGGGTTAACTCCCTTTTACTTTTGTTTTCAATAGGCATTCATTGATAAACATTTTGAAGATTTATCAATCAAATGTATAAATGTAGGTGCATTCCATGATAACACATATGCTCCCTGTCTATCTCTCTCTCTGTATACATGCATGTTTGAGAGTATGTGTCTGTGTGGGAGGGGGGGAGGTGTGTGTGTGTGTGTGTGTGTGTGTGTGTCTGAATATATGCATGCATACACCTAGACATAACATTGTGCAGAAAAAACTGATGGTAGCTGGATCAACTTCTGTACATCAACACTTACCTTGATCTACCACTAAAATTATTGACCGTAAACCAATTAAAATTACAAACAAACACTATCCATTTCCAATTGCTGAAAAAAAAAGTCTAATACTAATACCAGGCATACTTTGAATGATGATACAGTTATGCAAATGTTTTTTTTTCATAAAATAATGTGAAGGCTTGGTGTTAGGGGCAGTGGTAAGCTTTTTTTTAGGGTTAGCATATATGAGCAGAGAGGATTTCTCTTCCTGACTGCACACAATGTCATCCTATTCTGTGATTTTATCAAAACAAAGCAACAAAATCATGTTGTGGTCTTTTAGTGAAGAACTTACTCCATCCAAAATGTATTTTATAACTCAAAGTATAGTTAAGAACTAAGAGCATCTTGTTTATTCTCTTTTTTTCTACATCTCTACCTATATCTTTTCTTGCTTTTTCAAAGTATCAGTTTCCTGCTGAGCCATGCAGTTTCTTCAGGGTCAACCTGTCATGAAGTTGGAGGAAGTGCTTCCTCCACTATCAACATAGACAGTAGGGTCTCTGCATCTTGGTCTTCTCCTTGAAAAATGCAACTCATATCAGAATCCCTTAATATCAAGTGCTATTTATATTTATTTTTTGTTTCATTTATTTATAAAACTGTTTCTCATAGCCTTGTTCATTTTCCTTTGGTTTTACTTACTTGGGCCCTGTAAGAATAATATTAGGGCTCTGATCAAGGTCATTTTTGTCTGTCAATATATATTACCTTCTCTTACTATTTCCATTACGTTGCTTTCCTTCTAATTTAATGTGAATGAGGACCATCCTATCATTTTCTTTTTCTTCTTCTGTAGGCTACTTCAATGGAAAGGGTACCCCAGAACATTTTGTCTTCAGTTTTACCTTACTTTTACTTATAGATAACTGCTGTTTGCAGTTTTATTTTATTTGTTTTTTTCTGTCTTACACTGGTAGAGGCAGGGTTAGAACTCTGTTCTGGTACTATATCTTCCGGTTTCATTACACTGGTGAAATCTTTCTTATTGGTTAATTTTCCTCAACAATCCCCTGCTATATAAGAATCTCTTTTTCTGGGTCATTCTATTTTGACTTGGTAGTAAGCTTAAAACTCTGCTCAGGTTGTGTATTTTCCTTATGTCATGACAATTTTCTTTCAATGCACTCTTTTAGAGGGTGTTCCCTTCTCTTTACTTCTGATAGTCAATTTAACTATCTGCTTTCCAGCACTTTCAGTTTTCAATGATACGTCTACATTATGCTTTGCAGCACATATAGAGTGCACAAAGAGCTAATCGGAGGAAGGGCACTGAGCAAACTTGGATCTGTAATATATAACATTTAGTATCCTGTTTTTTGCTTATTTTTATGAGTTATTTATAGCACTTTTATTGTCTGCTGCATAGTTTTCAAGCTAGTTTCACTGTGTGTGAGGTATTTACTGGATATTGTCTACATTTATTAAGCATCTGTTTGGGTTTTTTTGTTCTGATTTCTTGACAAGCAGTGTATCATATAACTTGTTTGCAGTTAAAAGCTTTCTCTAGCATCTCCTTGTCCTTTATCTGTTTAAAATTTTCATTTAAAGGCTCACTGCTGCTTTTTTGCTGTGATAAACTTTTCTGCAGTTTTTTCTACCTAAGCAGTATGGGTATTTGTAGCATTGTCCATATTCAGGCTTGTGTTTTGGGCCTAGTTGTTGTGGAAGCTGTGTGTCTGAGCACATGCTCAAGGCCATCTTAGTTTAGCCAAAGCCATACTGCATTTCAGTGAGAGGGGATTGTTTATGGTCATTGGCTGATTGGGGTTACCTGGACTACAGCTTGGAGTAAGCACCTCATTGGTTCTTTTGAGCTTTTTTTTTAAAGTTGTTTCAGGTTTCAACTTTCTGTTACCTAAGAAGTTATCTTGTGAGTGTTTCTGCCATTTCACACTGAGCTAATCGGAGGACAGGCACTGATCCAGACTTAGATCTGTAATATGTAACATTAAGTATCCTGTTTTTCGCTTATTTTTACGAGTTATTTATAGCACTTTTATTGTCTACTACATACTTTTTTAGCTAGTTTCACTGTGTGTGAGGTATTAACTGGATATTGTCTATATTTATTAAGCATCTGTTTGGGTTTTTTGTTCTGAGTTCCTGCCAAGGAGCGTATCATATTGCTTCCCACCCTCCCTCCCTATTAGTATCGAGTTCTTATACTTGATGGCTTTGCAGTTGCCCGCCCCTACTGTAAATTTGATCTGGGAGACTCCTCCCAGTCTAGTGTCATTACCTCATTCTACCTAATCCAGGGAGAACATTTGAGAAGGCCAACTCACTTAGTTTCTGCTCCTCCTTTCCCCTTTCTACTTTACAAAAAAAAATTCTAAGCTTGTTTCCTGCCTTTCCAGTAAGTCATCTAGTCCAGATACAGATTTGCTGTATCTAGGACTGTTTGCAAGCTTCTGAGCCCCCAGGCCTTTCTGTGTTGGAGGTAAGCCTTCTAGCTAAATTTTGTTTCTTAGAAGTAGACAGTTTTTTTTTTTTTAGTTTCAGCACTCAAACCTGTTTCTTTGAGTTCTGCACTTGTTCACAACTCATTGTAAGCACGAAATAAGCTACACATTACTACAGCACTCAACTTTCCTCACTTGTCTATAGGAAAACAGTTTTTAGTACTTAATAAATAAGCGCCTATCCAGGCATGTCTAAGGGTCAACTCCAGGTGTTTCCTCCTATCTACCTGATGAATCTGGGCATATTGGGGCAATGCAGAAATTGCCTCATGTACACAGACAACCCTCTCCTCCTACCACCCAACACTATAATCTATGAGAGATGAACTTATATAGCCAAACTGGAAGCAAAGCTCTTATCACCCAAGACTGGACTAGACAATCAAGAGGAGAAGGTAAACACTTGCACCACTCCACACTCATCACATTGTCCCTCACAACCTACACCACCAAAACACACACATAGAAACACAAAACACACACCTACATTCATGGAGGTTCTCAATAAAAATCTGCCCAAGAAACAGGGACCTCCAAAGCAGAAATGCAAGCAACCTCCAGCCCCCAACACAACCCAAATGACACATAGCCCACAAACTCAGTATGCCACTCAACCACAGCCCATAAGGCATAACAACGTATCCAACACTCTAGTCATAGGTGGCTCTATAGTCAGGCACACTGATGTTCCACTCACCAGGCTAAACAAGGAGAAAGTTACTGTTAGCTGCCTGTTGGGTTCCAGGATCTGCCACATAGTGCACACACTCAGGTCACTCCACAACAAGTACAAATATGACTCTGTCATTGTCCATGTTAGTGTGAATGACCTGAGGTGTACCTCCCTGGACTGCATGAAAAGAGACATGGAGAAGCTGTCCGATCTTGTAGCCCAAGCAGGTATGACCCTAGCCCTGAGTAGCATCCTGCCATCACCCAGAATGATACCACAGTACAAGGACAAAATGATTGACTTCAATAATTGGCTAAGCTTCTGGTGTCATTATAAGGGTATCCAGTATCTGTCTGCCTGGGATGACATGATCGACAAACCAAAATGCTTTGCCAGAGAAGGCCTGCACCTGTCACCCTTGGGATTCTGGATACTGGCTAAGCCTTTTACCACCCCTATAGTGCCTTTTTTAGGCAAGGTTCAAATGACAAATCCACCACAGTAACAGGTTCAAGCAAGCAAAATCTGAAGGTAATGCTACTTAATGCTAGAAGTCTAAACCTCAAAATGCACTCACTCAAGGCACTCCGTAAAATGGAAAACATTGAAATCTGTGCAGTGGCAGAGATCTGGATCAAGGCTCCAGCGAGCACCCCTACATTACCAGGCTATAATTCATACCACACCTTTCAGCCACCTAACCTGGACCAAAACAGTAAAGGCAGAGGTGTGTCCATATTCATTAAGGATATCCACACCTCCAGGCTAGTTGCTCAGCATAATGCATCCGAGATTATCCAAGTGCAACTAACTCTGGGCAAGACCGCAATCCAAATTGTAGCTTGCTACAGATTCCCCACCATGCCCCAGGATTCCTCCTTCCTTGATACACTGGAAAATATTAGGGTACAACCTAACACCCTAAGAATGGGTGATTTCAACTACCCCACCATTAACTGGGAAAACTACTCATGTACCAACACTTGTGCTCAACATTTTCTGGAATTCATAAATTCCAACACCTTGGATAAACGTATCCACACCCCCACCAGAGGAAACAATATCCTAGACCTGGTCATTACCAACATGGGCAACCAGTGTTCCACACCAGAGGTCAATTCCTCATTGGTCAGATTCGACCACAAGCTAATCACCCTAGATATCCACATCCCACCTCCCATTAGGGAAACCAATGTAAAACATTTCTCCAAAGCCAACTTCCTGCTTCTTAAGACAGAAGTGGCAAACGTCATGACACCCATGCTGACAGACAATAGAGGTACGACTACTGAATCCTACGCAAATGCACTTTATAAGCACTTACACGAGTGCATGGATAGTGCAATCCCTAACAGAACCAAGATGCTAACGTCCAAAAAAGCAAGCAATCTGCCATAAACAAACTATACAACAGAAGAAAGAAACTGTTGCAAAAAAAGAGTAAAATGCCATGATTGGAGGAACTCCCTGGTCAGCCTCAGTAAGAAGCTGAGATCCCTCATAAAATTCTCCAAAGCTAGTTACAAAAACAAAATCACCACTGATTCTAAAGATAACCACAAAGCATTCTATAGCTATGTCAAGAATCTCAAAGGCAACACTCAGATCTGTTCTGAGTTACAGCACAATGGCACTAAATATACAGAACCAACTGATACTGCCAACATCCTGGCAGATAGGTTCAGTGCTAACTTTACCCCCCTCTCATCCCCTAAAGGGCCCATCTCTATACAAGAAAAATGCAAAGTTACTGTAATCATGGCTGCACAGGTAAAAAACCTCACTCTCCATAGCCAAGAACACAGAATCCATGGGACCTGACAACATCCCAGGCTGCGTTCTACACAAACTACAGAATGAACTGGCACGCCACCTAAGTACCATGTTCAATCATAGCCTCACCTCAGGCTTTGAGTCAATTGAATGGTGCACAGCAACAGTTATCCCACTCCACAAAGGGGGAGCCACCACGGACCCTGGGAACTACCGTCTCAATAGCCTGATGAGCCTGGTCTGCAAGGCTATGGAATGTATCATCATGGAACTTATAAATAATGACATTGCTAATCTCTAAAGTCTGGACCGTAACCAGTTCGCATTTGTAAAAGGCAGATCATGTCTCCTAAACCTGATAGACTTCTTTGAAGTGGTCACCAAAGCTTTAGATGAGGGTAAGGTGGTTCACACATCCTACCTAGATCTCGACAAGGCTTTCGACACCATCCCCCACTCTGGAATTATAGATAAACTCACTAAATTAGGTATACATCCCTATGTCACAAGATGGGTTGCCAACTGCATCACTGACAGATCCCACATTGTGAAAGTAGCAGACTCCAAATCCAACTTCAGACCAGTGACAAGTGGAGTACCACAGGGTTCAGTCCTGGGTCCTCTCCTGTTTGGTATCTACTTCTCTGAAGTACAGGCTAATACAGAAGATTTTTGGCTAGTGAAGTTCGCAGATAACTGCAAACTAGAAGTCATAATCAAAACTCCTAACCATGTGGACATCCTACAAAAGGGCCTCACTGAGACAGTTGCTTGGTGTCAAAGCCATGGCCTCAAACTCAATGCCAAAAAAGTGCTTTGTCATCCCTTTTGGTAAAAACTCTGTAACCCATGAGCTACCACATAGGTGGTAGTCTACTTAACACCGAAAGTGTGATAAGAGACCTTGTGACCCTGGTGGACAGTAGTCTCTCCTTTGATAATCACATCACCACAGTAGTCAGGAAATTCTTCTCTGTTGCACACCTCATCATAAAAGGTTTCTCATCCAGGAAAAAGGAGGTGATTGTTCCCCTCTACTCATCACTCATTAGACCCATTATAGAGTACAACCGCCCTTTTGGTATGTACCTCTCAAGACATCTACAACAACTGGAAAGGCTGCAGAAATACCTCACAAAGAGGATTACTGGCCTCAAACAGATGCCCTACACAGACCATCTCAAAAACTCTAACGTTACTCCATCGCATATCGTCTACTCAGAGGCAATCTCTGCCTAACATACAAAGCTATGTCAAACCCAGAGCTGTTGGACATGCTCCACTTAAAGAAATCCCAATCCCTCCAAGCTACGTGCTATAGGGACCTAAACCTTGTCACCACAATAAACAGAACATGCTGGAGGGATAAATTCCTGTCCCAGAGACTTCCCATACTCTGGAACAAACTACCTATCTAGATCAAACAAAGCTCTTCATTAACACTCTTCAAGAAAAATCTTGATGATTGTATGGGAGATAGGAAATTCACCCTGGAGATCACTTCTGTGGCTCTGCTCGACAGGGGCACAGGAAAATAATTTTCTTGGGTGGCAAAAGCCAGGGTACCATTTGGCTAAGCTTATATAGGCCCTAGGGCCAATAGCCTAGTTCCAACCTATGAACCTTTGAATACTTTAGTGTATAAGGCCATTGTTTTTATTGGCTCTCCTTTTGCAGGTTGGCATTTTATCCATGTAGGCCAACAGACATATATCATAAAATGACGTAAGCTCTTCTTTATATATTTTAGAGAAATTTTTGTGTCTTTAAGGTTTTCTAAAACTATGCCCTGATATTTGCTGGAATACTACAGTCTCATGAATGTGTATGGTGGTTGCTTACTTCTTTCTCCCAAGTTAGACAAAGTTGTATCTCTATGCTTATTCACTTGTTGGTTCCTTCTTCTCCTACATGGAAAGAGTGGTCAGGTGAAAATGCATTCCTCTTGTAGCTTCCACAAATCTTTACAGTAAGATCTTTCTATATTATCATTTTATGTGTTAACTTAGGTACTACAGCAACAGGATGAACAGCCTTTCCAAATACATGTTGTATAAGTTCATAGATAGTTACATGGTATGTAGTACAAGACGGCATCGAAGGGCATAGCCCAATTTTCCAACTGCCCCAGAGTACTCTCTGTTTAATTAACCTGCTCAGGGTCACACAGTATGCAAATGAAGGCTGAAGAGTTCATAGCCTTAATTCTCTGCACTGACTGCTAGACTATGTTTCTGTTTGAGAAAAGGGATACTGTTTGTTATCTCTGTGGCTGTATATTCCCTAAACATCTTTATTAGTAAGGGTTTTCTTTTTATATGCACACAGCTTTTTTATCAGCAAGACCATACTACCCAAATTGAGATGACTTATAACTCTCTAACATCAGTTAAGACATTGCCTGTAATTATCTTTACAGTAGCACAGAAATAGAATACATTTTCAATCATTCTAGCAGATACGTTACCAAACTCAATAGGTATAATATCACTAACAGCATACTTTTCGGAGGTCAATTTCCCCAAGTATAGCAATGTTACTATTACCAACATAAACTCTAGCTATGTCACCTCTTTTTAGCATTTCCTTTTTAAAAAGTGTTTCCTATTGTCTGTAAAAAAAAATTTGATAGAGTAAATACTATAGGTATAGACTGCTTCATTCTACACATGATTTCTTGACATAAAGTCTTTCTCAGTACAAAAAATCTGGACAAAGCCAAAAATAATGATGGGACAGAGTCCCCAAAATAGCAACATATTTTAAATATTGCTCTTACAGTTTGAACTGTGTATTCCGAATTCTGTTTACTATTGATACTATACAAGTTTATTAATATAGTATTTTGATTGTACATACAATATCTTAAACATGTATTTCTTAGTCTGATATGCATTGTAAATAATGTTTTTGACCTTTTGCTTTGAAATACTTTGTAAATAATGTTTGTTGCATTGTCAAAAATGCATTTCTATCATTGTTTTAGAGCTTTTCTGCGTGGGCCTCTGCTGCAAATGACATTTCAGTTCTCAAATAAGTACATACATAAATGGAAGACATTTTAGAATGTATATGATATATATGATATCAGTGTTACATGTTTATTATCTGAACAATATGTATTTTGTATGACATTTTAATAACAGCTTTTGTTTTAATATTTGCATTTCTTTCTCAAGTTATCCAAATATCTAGCTGTCTTTCTGAGTAAATCTCCAGACCTTGATGACGTAGTTAGTTTTGTGGTCTTTAGGACTGCTGTCAGTATATGAAGAACTTCCTCCTCTAATAATTCTCTGGAGAGTTTATTTGAACTTTTTTTTAACATCCTGCTTTAGAAATGCTTCTTGTGGCCTGTTAGTGGGCAAGTCTTTGCATACCTGAATATTTCTAAAGGCACAGGGAACAGTCTCTATATTCAAGACAGTAACAATGAGATTTCAAACTTTTAATCAGGTGTTGCAGTTCCCTCTAATCATTTTTTTTATTCTATAGAGCAAACAACAATAAACCCAAGCTGCAGTTGTTTCATTGCAATACCTTCTGGTTGCTTTTCACTTTGACCCTTCTTTGAGAAAGGAAAGACAATCTGTGTGCTGCTCATAATATAGATTCAGTCTTACCTACTGTTTCAGTCTATCCTGCAACTTGATTGGTTTTCTGGAGTTTTTTGCTGATGTATGAATTCTTTCCTTTAAGTTCCTATTCCCAGTAATTGAACATGTGTTAGATCAGTGGTGGCTTGTGATATTGGACTGCAGGACTGCAGCCCCTTCAGCTGTGAGCCACATCGGTACAGTTCGACAGTACTAGGAATCCTCCATACAAAGTGAATCTGGACTGCTGCCTTTCCAGTCCAGATTCAGGAAGAAGGAAGCAGACTGCTGATTGCCCAGAAGTCTATGTAGTGCTAACCGCATAGACTGGAAGGGAATCAGATTGCAGAGTCAGCAGTCTTGGAACAAGCCAAAGAACCAGACGTGTGCATTCCAAGCTGAGAACTGGAAGTGTGCATTCCGGCGCAAACACAAGAGAGGAGAAAGCTGAATGAAGCTGTAAGCTGTGAATTTATTTATTGCAGGAGAAACAGCAGATTTATTTACTGTAGAAGAAAGCTATGGATTCATTTATTGCAGGGGCTAAGTACAGAGACTGAAACAGAGTACAAGTATGGATTTATTGCAGCATGCAGGTAGTGTGTGTGTGTGTGTGTGTGTGTGTGTGTGTGTGTGTGTGTGTGTGTGTGTGTGTGTGTGTGTGTGTGTATGTGTGTGTGATGGCCCTCTTCATATCTGGTGGTGGGTAGAGAATACCTCAGGCTTGAGCCCTGTACCTTAGAGTCAGGTAGCAATAGCCTGAATTCCCTATCCACCACCATCTGTGACAACTCTGCAGAATTTTGCCTCATATTTATCTTCTGTTCCACATAAAATCTGTGGTTTCTGGAATGGATGTAATTGAATAAATAGTTGTTGATGGTGTAGTAGTGCAGTGGTCGCATTGTTGCCTCACAGCTAGATGTTCTCTGGTTTGATTCTTGTCTGGCGTGCCTTCTGTGTGGAGTTTACATGTCCTCCCTGTTTATATGGGTTTGCTCTGGTGTCCTCCCATGTTACAAAGACATGTGTATGGAGTGTTTCTCCCCGAGCCTTTGCTGAAAATTGCCTTTTGTTCCAAGTCAGACTTTCCTGGTTAACAAATGTTAAATAAATAATAAATTACAGACATTTCAATTTCAGACTTCATATTCTTCAGAAGGTACATGGTAACGCAAAACCTTTTATTCTACCAATTTTCTAAGTTTATAAGATTAATATTTGAAATGTATCCCTATTTTTGGGAATGTATACCCCCATTATTGGCTTCACCCAGGTTTTTTGTGCTAAGGTTGACAGCTATGGTGAGAACTGTATTCACTGAATATGTTTGAGGGCTGCATTCCCCCGTTATTGGCTTTGTTCAGGTGTTTTGTGCTAAGACATTGACGTTATGGTGAGAATTGACTTCAATAAATAGTAGCCTTTTAAGTTTCAGTCTTCCTCTCTTTAAGAAAACACCTGCTTTGGCATAGTGGTATGTTGCTTTGAGTGTTTTGCACGAGGTCTTGGGTTCAAGTCATGCCACTGAAATATATGGTAGTAATACAGTATTTTATTCTAGCAATTTTCCCAAGATTATATGAGCAATGTTTAAAATGTGTCCCTGGTTTTGGGGCTTTTGCCCCCCCCCATAAATTTTGGCTTTTTCCAGATTTCTTGTGCTGCAAAGTTGAGAGATACAGCTGAGTGTCTAGTAGATTTTACAAGGAGCTGAAAGCTGCAGGGAAGAGAAGTTTAATGCTGCTTATGCGTTGTCTGCTTGAATTGTTAATAGCACAGCAGGTAGTGTGCTTGTTTTTGATGCAGAAGGTTGTGCGTTCTACTCCCGCAGTATGTAGATGAATTGCTGATACTATACTGTGTTGTAAAGGGGATGGATGTCGCAGTCCTTTTTGGTGACGATACCTAGTAATGAACCTGTTATCAGTTTGTCATCTATCCCCTATTGCAATAGTATTAGCTTATCTTTTTTTAATGTAACATAGACAATTTATTCCTGAAGGGCAACAGGTACTTTATTTGTAGATGAAACAATGAACTATAAAGTTGTTTTCTGGCAGCAGCCTCTTCATTAGTTCATAGGTTCATAGATTCATAGATTAGTACTTGGGTAACTGCCCTTTTGGGCCACTTTAAGCCTAGCCAATTACCCCATGTGAGAACCAAACCCTGTACCTTGTGTCTGTAAGGTCAACACCTTAACCATTATGCCAGCCTCCCACCAAAAGATATATACCTTCAATCTGTAAAGCTCTTTCCAGTGGTGAGAATCAAACCTTGCACATTGTGATTGAAAGGCATACACCTTAACCACTGTACCACTTTACACATTACAGATCTCTTTAATGTGGAATTATTTAGATGACTTTGACTTCTTTAGAGATTGTACATATTTACTGATACTGGTGGATTGTAGAAGTTTGAGTAGACTTTTATGATGGATATGTTTTGAATTGGGCAGTTTTGTAATTATTGGTGCATGCATTTTGTTTCACAGTTTACTGGAAAAATGTTCAAAACAATAAATTAAAATGCCCTCTAACAACTGTACTGTATTATGCAAGGAATATTATTTAATATAATCAGGAAGGTGTATCAAAGAACACATGCATGTTTCATGTGCAAGGGGCCTATGATTTGAAAACTGCCCAAAATTAATCTTTATCTGCCACTGGCAAAATATATTTTCTTTGAATGTGGGTTTTAATGCTGTTTCAATGAATGTGAGTTTCAAGGGCAGAAAAGTTTTAATACTAAGTATTTTCATTGTGAAACTGCATTGCTTTGTTTAGCAGATTGTCTATTAGTATTTGTGATGTAAAATGCAAAATAAAATTTTCAAATGAAATCCAAATCATCACAGAAGTAAATCAGTATGCACATTACAGTGTTTATGGTAAATGGGGCAAAATAGCCATGTAATGGGACATTGGAATGGCTGCAGGGGGAGGCTGCATTTGACAATGAGTTTGTGAGGGGGGAAGGGGGGCAAACTCAAAGACAGCCCTGGCTGAACTATACCTCTTAACTGTCCAGATTTTTGCAGAATGAATACATTTTTGCTTTTTATTTTTGGTTTGTTCCTCATAAAATGTGTGGTTGTCTGACAAATCATTTAGGAATGACATCACTAAATAATGACACAGTCTTCATAACCTTCAGAAAAATGCATGCTAAAGCAAGACCTGTTATTCTATCAACTGTCTTAAGTTCATACAAGAGGAATTTTTAGTACTGTTTGCATGTTCCCCCAATATATTTGACCTCGTCCAGATTTCCTGCATTAAGAGGTTGAGAGGTACGTGCAAATAAATCACTTTATAGAATTAGGAATATCCAAACCTCTCAACTGTCCCTGATTTTGGCTCAAAATGTTGCTCTCCCCCTAATAATTCCTCCGCAAAATGGCAATTTTGGAAGAAAATGGAGGGTTTACAATTATAAATAACTGTAATGATTAGCGTTAGAGATTACTTTTATTTCAGAAATGCATGTCGATTCTTTTATTTTGTCAGCTGCTCAAGTTAACAGTGCTAATATTAAAAAGTGTCCCTTCTTTGACAGGTTTCCAGCTGTATTGTGCGGTAATTTTATATTTTTGCATCACATTTTTGGTCACTTTTTTCATAAAATTGTCGTTTTTTGGCAAATTAGTGGCAAATCATTAAAGACTGAAGTTAGAAAATAATGACAGACATTTGAGTTTCAGATTTCATACCCTTCAGAAAATTCATACTAATGCAAGACCTACTATTCTATTATCTTTCTAAGTTTATAAGAGCAAAATTTAAAAAAATGTCCTTATTTTTGGGCCTTTGTCCCACTTCTGTGTATGGCTTTGTCCAGAATTCTGGCTCTGAGGTTGAGAGGTATGACAAATGTGTCAGGGCCATCACTGTCAGCCAGAGACATTTCAAATTGTGACATACTTGTTTCACCCCACTCCCCCATGTAGTGACTCTGCATGTGTCCAAGAAAGGCAAGGAGAAGTTATGCAGTGTAAGTGTGCAGATTATTCCCCCATCCAAGGTAGACACAAGTACAAGAGTGGCTTTTCATCTTTCCTTGATTTTGCAGAATGTTCTGATTTTCGGTCTTATTTTTATACTGTTGATTTATGCTTCTTATTATTTAGAAAATGCATGCTGTTGCAGTGCCCTGTTGTTCTGTGTTTAAGTAGTAATGCTTTAATGACCATCAGATAAGCTTGTCTGAGATTGTAAGATGCAAGTAAGCTTTAATAAGCATACTGTTAAAGAATTACCAACACTGAAGGCCTTTTTGTTCTTGCCATGCAGAGTATATTTACATAACTCGATAACATATAAGCCTTAGGTATTGAAATGCGTATGACAAGTATTTGTAATAAAGGACAGTATTACAGTATTTTCAGAAGCTCATTACATTTGTTAGAGACTTACAGTCATCTTTGCAGGCTTTATCCATAAACTAAACAGAATGCCAATCTATCATGTGTGGTCCATAACTTATGCAATAATCCTTTAAGCAATTTATCTTGAGCTTGTTTCTTGTTTGCTGTTCATTTTTTACTTTGATCATGTTTTCCCCATGATACATGTAGATAGTTGTCAGGCAGCAGGTCTTTTTTGGATAATAAACATTTTTACAAGGGAGGGTATCACCGCTACTTTTAGCATGTTACTTGGTATGTTTATAAAGCTGAATATAAATAATAATTAGAACTGCAGTGCAAGGAGAAGTGGTTTGAGTTGAGTGTTGCTTGTTTTTTAATACTTGATTTTGACTGGCATTCCAGTAATGTATTTAAAAGTTATTTATTTTTTCATGCCTCCCAACCTTTTTCTTTCCATCTAGATATTAAGTAAGCTGTCATGTAGCCAATGCACTGAAATATTTTTTCTTCTACACTTCATTTTGTCTTGATCGGACATTTATAATGATGGTTTGGCACTAAGGGCAGCCGTATTTAATTAAAGTTACAGTTGTTGTGGTTTTGAGCATAGCCCTGCCCCTTTCTAGTTGACCATATCCCTTCCCATTGGCCCCACCCATTCAGCTGTCTCCTGCAACCCCTCTTTGATTTGAAGTCACCAGCCACCACTGTGTTAGATGAACACCTTATATCGGCCTACTTCTATATTCCATTAAGTCTATGTGGAATTTTATGTAATAATTCCTTCTAATGCTCTATGATTTGTTCATAAGGTTCAAGACAGTTTTTTCACCTTCTTAACCTCACCATTAAATTGTGCATTTTAGAAAATAATCAAACTCTCATTGTTACTATCTCCAAACTTGCATAGCTTTAATTGCTGTGGGCTATTATCTAGTATTATCATGTTTAATATTAACTTGCCTGGAAGCTTTGAAAATAGAACTATCAGTCACTGTGCACTGATCGTGCTTCTGCTGATAGCATCTATTAACTTCATGACCTATGGAAATTCAAATAATAGTCAGACAAGGTCAGATATATACTGTCTTTATACTGAAATGGTTTTATTCCAGCCATACTACATCATCTGCCTGGAAATGAACAAGCAATAATCTCTTGTTTTGGATTATTAATGTGGTAAACATGCTGCGGTGGTGGTGCTGCGGTAGTGTTGTCACCTCATAGTAAGACGTTGTCCAGTTCGATTCTCAGCTAAAGCGTCTTCTGTGTGGAGACATGTGTGAATGGGCATACCTTCGTTGAAGGTTGTATGTCAGGGCTGGCAAATCGGTACTTAAAAATCTACTGCCAATCATTAGCGGACCGGAGTTCCACTGTGGCAACCCCTAACCGGGAAAAGCTGAACGATACAACAATGTGGTAAACATGCCACAAAATAGAACTGTGAAACACATGATTTATATGTACAGACATATATGGTCAAAATAATACATTACTTCTGGTTGCTTCTCACTGGGACTTTGGTAAATTGTCACTATGACCCTTCTTTCAGAGTGAAAGTGTCAGTGGCACAACACTTGCCTTTGGTACAGAAGGTTGTGTGTTCTAATCCCACACCAGTGAAATCAATTGCTGACACTGTATTACAGTATAAAGGGGTTCTGTAATCCTGAATGTGCTATCTTTCAGATGAGATGGTAACCAAGGCCTCATCTACTTGAGTTAATGGTATCTCATGTAGATGTATAAGATCCCATGGCAACTGTCAAAAAGAGTAGGGGAAGTTCCTTGATGCCCTGGACAAATTTCCCCTTGTAGTATATATAACACCTTGGGTCTCCCACTAGGATTAACTCAGTCAACAAAGGATAATTAAATTATTAGCTCTTTATATATATTTGAAAGTGCTGAAGTGTGACACATGTTTTTGCCAATATTTCTTTCATTAACTGATTTTGCACGGTTGGTTTATCAGCCTTAAAACACCAGCCTTATATGCAGTTAATCTTTTCTTCACATAAAAAAGATGATGCATTGTCATGTAATAAATTCTTTGAATCACTTCCTTGCACACTACAAACTCTATGCCTGTACTTTGTGCTTACAATGCGTAGTAATATTTTCATGATGTCTGTTGTATCACAAGCATTTTCTTTGGTTGCAAATCTATTTATTTTATTATTTTTTAATGTTTATCAACATAAATTTTATTTCTATATTTTCTACAAGACAGTATGTTAACCATGGTTGTACTCATCCTTGTAAAGAAATTAGTGGCATCTTTCTCCTGCATTTCATGTCTCTTATGACACAGTTTACTGGTTTAATTAGTTTTATCTTTATTATCTTGAAGACAACATTACACATTTATAGCCCTTTCATCTTTGAGAAATAATTTCACTTGTTGGGCACTGAACATTTACTGTATTTAACATTAAATCTGTCTCAGTCAGCACTCTATCATCATGTAGTTTCTGATACTATAGACAACTCTGCTTTGTACTAACAAATAATTTAACTCTCCTAACTTATACTCTTTTGACTTGATTTTTCATTCAATAACTTTACTTGTAATACTGCTGAAGGAATGTGCATACTTCTAAGACATAAATAACATATATAAGGGGCAGATTGGTTTCTTGGCTCACAATAACTTTGAGATTTCTGATGTCACTCATATGTATTATTCTATATTTATGGCAATACATCATAGATGGATATGCACTCTTGTGTTCTGACTTTCAGAGCTTTAGGTATTCTCAGAGTGAACTTGACACCTTCTCTTTCCCAGAATATCTCTAATGTTTCATTAAAAAAGGAGAGTAGCCCACAACACTTTCAGTTCATTTGCGATGAAGGAAGAGATCCATCATAAATGTAGCTGTCATTTGGTCCTTCCCAGGTGACATCTGGAGCATAATTTCCCCATGTTGGAACCCTTTTTACAAATGACTTTACTTGGCAGTGCTAGTTGCATTAATAAAAAATCTTTATTTTGACAGAGTTTTTATTCCCAAGGTCTGCGATGTTCCTTTGATGGCTCTGAGATGTCCT
Source organism: Protopterus annectens (assembly GCF_019279795.1). Classification (NCBI taxonomy): domain Eukaryota; kingdom Metazoa; phylum Chordata; order Ceratodontiformes; family Protopteridae; genus Protopterus; species Protopterus annectens. Next base: position 1,615,497,924 of record NC_056741.1, read on the forward strand.
TGGAAAAGATCACTACTAAGAACCTATTCAGAAGACACATTTCATTTAAGGACTGCTATTCTCAGCACTTGATCTCAGGAAGAAGTCACTGTGGCTTCTTCTATGAGAATTTCTCTACATTTAATAACAAAACTACTCCTTTATTCTCACAGTCCTTCGGCCTTGTTAGAACAGAAAAAAATATATGGCACTGTTGTGAAGATAGATGAAGGCTGCCAGCCTAGCCAGATAGAAATTTGTAGATAATTCTGTAATTTGTAAATATTAATGTAAGCCACAGGCTTGTTCTCTTAAACATGATAAGACTGCATTGGATATTGAACTGCAAAAATGTAACAACAGTGCACTCTGCTGTAAGAAAGCTAAGTCAAGCATTTTATGACTGTCTTTGGTGTCAGAATTTGGAGCTGATATGTCTAGAGGGAGGCATCCTGCCTTTTGTTTTAAGACCAGAGTTAATGGCTAGAATTTGCATGTATAAATGGCCTTTATTGCTCTGGTTTCAGACCAGGTGTAAAGAATGTAAATGTAGTTTCTGTTAGCCTGGGAACACCAGAGAAGTGTGAAGAATGATGTCATGTGAAGCAGCTCTGCGATATCAATTTAAAGAGAGAGCATCAGAGAGCTCAGAGAATTTTGTCTTGAGAACATCCGACATCACCAGCACTGCCTGTTTCTATATGTAAGTTATTTAGAACTGTGTTTTCTCTTAGATATAGATAGGAAATAGGAAGATCAGACTAGTTTGTTTTTCTGTGATGTCACAACCTTTGCTACTGTATTATTTTAAGTATTTATCTGTGATCTCTGAACTCTTGACTAGCACTGTGTAGCAAGACATGTTGTCTTGTGTTTTTATTATTTATTATTAAATATTTTTAAACCTTTCAACTGTGGCTGTTTTATGTAGAGTTCATTGCATGTATATCGTGATACTGTACCAAGTCACTCTAATAAGCCTTGACTGTTCAGTCACACTTACCATTTGGATAATAATATTGCACAGTAATAATTGGCCACCCTTTCAGAAGGGCCTTTGAGTAACTGATATTAGTGGGTGGTGGCAGCTGGTATTACTGTATAGTCTGGGTAAAAGGGGCACAGCTGGAGAACCTGTGCCAGCCTTCTCCAGGAGTGTCTGTGTGGTTGTATAAAACTCTTATCTCAAAGTGTGCGTGTGTGTCAGCTACTTGGACAGGGACATGAAGAAGTGGCTGGACAGTAAAGGTGATGGAGGTTTTGATGTGCCCACTAGGCTGAGATCTGAATCCTATAGCTCTGCCAGTGGGGAGTCTGATTGGGGACCTGCAGAGAAAGGGAGAAACCAGCCCCAGACTGACTGTGATCTCTGTGTGCTCTTAAGGAAATTGTACCTTACTGTGTGTGTATTTATTATCCTTTCCCTATATGGATGCCCTTAACTGGTTTTAGTGGTAAGGATTGAGGCTCCTTGATTGCTGGGCTAGGGCACGGGCATCACATATTAAGTGCTTGGCAGTGGTGGGATATCAACACCACATACTAGTTGGTTGGCAAATACTAATTGGTTAGTAGTGGTGTGGGCAGAGTGGTTTCTTAGCTCTAAATCTTAGTTCATTCTGAAGTATGCTACTTTACCCCCCCACCAAACCTTTCTGAATGCATTATTATATAATAACTGCCTGTTGTTGTCTTCATGCTTACCCTAGAATGTCTGCTTTTCTCTTTTCCTAGTTGAACTCTACAGTTCCTTACAAAACGGTGTCTACAGGACTGTAATCAGTTTCTCTCAACATTTAAACAGAGTAGGTTACACACAAAACGCATTTGTTAAGCTTTCACTTACAGTGCTTTGTAATTAAGCAGGTCACCATATTGGTCAGCCATAGGGCTCTTTATTTCTACTTGAGTGGTTGCCTCCTTCCCCTGTAACTGCAGTAAATTGACTCTTACATTAGAGCTGTAATACTTACCTTATAGCTTTAGGACACCTTAGGAAACCTTGTAAACTGCAATAGCCCCGCTACGTTCGCACTCGCTATGTTCGGGCTCTCTTCGCTCCCCTCCCTGCCCCCAATTCCCTCCCGCCCTTAGTACCTCTAAATTTATAGTACTATAGCCACTCCCCCACTTTCTAGATCCTATCTGCTGTCATCTGGGATAATTCCACCCACCCCTATTCTACTACCTACATTTAATAGCACCTATTAGCTTTCATCTGGCATTCTCCCACCCCACCCCTTCCAGTACCTTTACCTCACCACTCTATCTTCTGGTGTTGCATCACCAGGTAAAACAGTTCCTTCACTCACTAGCTGAATCACATATAATGATATACTCCTCTTTACTACCCCTCTTGTTCACACCCCTCTTGTTCACACCATACCTCCTTACCTTGTATGAAAACCAGTTTCTTATGGGATTTCAGGTCCCAAAAGGCCATACTATCACCTCAGCTGTAAATCCTTCCACCTTCAACCATACTTACAGTACCAGATCCTATCCAGCATCTTGTTCAGTCTATCAACATCTCAACCCCAGGCACATTAGCTCTAGATCCAAACACTACCACAAACTAATAAACAAATTCCTGAAGTTCATCACCAAGTATAGACTCAACCTAATACTTGGTGGTGATATTCACCCAACCCTCTCCCACTCACTTCAGATACACATACCCCTCTACTTGTAATCTAAGCTACAAACCTACAATTAATAGGCCAACTAACTCTCTCCTAGTCTGTCATCTCAATATTAGAAGCATTAATAACAAGGTACATGAATTGCATGCACTTCTGGATATCCACTCCCCAGAGATTCTCTGTTTATCTGAAACCTGGTTAAAACCTAACACTAAAGACAATGAAGTGTTACCACCTGGGTACAACATACACAGGCTGGATCGTGCTTCGAGGAAGGGGGGTGGGGTAGCTGTACTCTATAAATCTGAGTTGAATGTCGCCATAGATGTAATACAACCTCCTCAGATTAATAACTCTGAGATTCTTGCCACCAAATTGCAACTTAATAAAAATAAATGCATTAATATAATTTGTATGTACATTCCCCCAGGTAACAATATATCTACATTTGAAGATATCCTGCACTGGTTATCATGTCACTACCCCCAAGAAACCCTACTACTTGGAGACTTTAACATAGACTGGGGCACCTGTTCCTTAGAATCCCCAACCACCCACATTAACCTGCATGCATTTACACAAATCATATCCACCCCTACCAGGATAGGTAAACCCAACCAAAAAGAAAGTATACTTGACTGGGTACTTATAAACAGTCACCCCCAACTGTACACCTCTGGTACCCTCCTTAATGGCCTAAGCGATCACCTTCTCACATATGCAATTAAGCACAAAACCATTAATTCCCAACAACCCTTGCTAAGAAAGGTTAGAAACAATAAAAACATTGACCCTGCCAAATTTGAACAAGAACTAAACTCATGTAATTGGTCTATTCTAAAACACCTCCCCTTAGAGGAAGCAGTAGCATACTTTAACAACAAATTCCTTGAGATCCTTGATTTGCATGCACCTGTTTGTTCAAAGAGAACCAAGGCAAAAACTGCACCATGGCTTTCTATAGAGTCTAAACTCAAAATTACCCTTAGAAACAAAGCATGAGCTTTATGGCGTTCTTCTAAAGACCCTCAAGATCACATTAAATACAGGCAATCCAGGAATGAAATCAAAAAATCAATTTTACAAGACAAAAAACAATACTACTGTAATTTACAGACAGTAAATCAAAATAACCCTCAGAAGTTTTGGGCAGGTTTAAATAATCTACTATATCCTGGACAAACTTCAACCCCAATCCCTGCTGCTACTATTGATAAAAACCCTGAAGATGTTTCTGATAGTTTTAACCAATTCTTTACTGAGACAATTCAAGCCCTAGCTAGCCAACTACCTCCTAGCTCCCCTGATTCTGAAAGTAGCACCCCTAGAAACCTACTTGCGTTCAGCTTCTAACCAGTCGCCACTTCACTTATCCGTACCTTGATCATAAAATTAAAACCCACTACACTTTCTGCTGATCAACTCCCTGCCGAGTACCTACAAAAATCAGCTGATGCTATTGCTTACCCCGTCTCAATACTAATCAATCGAACCATAGTAGAAGCTAAAATTCCCACCATCTGGAAAATATCCTATGTAATCCCACTTCACAAAGGAGGCAGCTCTACTGAATTCTACAATTATAGGCCAATAGCTATACTCTCTCCACTTGCAAAGATTATGGAAAAATGTATTCATAGACAACTCATGCACCACCTAATCCAAAATCACCTTATGGCAGACACTCAGCATGGCTTCCGTCCTCATCACAGCACTACTTCAGCCCTCCTAGCCTTTACTAACACCATAAACCATAATCACAACAATAATTATATATCCTCAGCCCTCTTTTTGGATCTTTCCAAGGCATTCAATATGGTTGATCACCAACTTTTAATCCACACCCTGCAAACATTCTGTCTAGATACTGGAGCCCTCCAATGGTTTCAATCCTACCTGAATGGTCGACAGCAGGCTGTCCTCTGGCAGAACAAACTCTCTAACCTTCTACCTAACACCCTCGGAGTACCACAAGGCTCTATACTAGGGCCCTTGCTGTTTTCCATCTTCATTAATGACCTTTATACTGTCACCCCAAAAGTCAGCTGTATACAATATGCTGATGACTCTACTCTGATTTGCTCAGCCACATTTTCAGTAGAGTTATGGTCAGCTACCCAGACCACCTTTAATACAATAGAAAACTGGCTTTCTGAACATCGTCTAATCCTAAATCCAAAAAAAAACTAAAATGCTGTTATTTTCACCAACACGTAGGTCTACCGCTTTCACCTTTACCATAAAATCAAATGATGGCACAATAATCTCCCCTGACCCATCTACAAAACTATTAGGTGTCATCATAGACAATAATCTCAAATTTGACCTACATGTTAACCAAACTATCAAAACAATCAATAAAAAACTAGGGTCACTTTACAGAATAAAAGCCTTCCTAACCCCTCCAGCTAAAATTGCCATAACTCGCTCTCACCTTCTTTCAACCCTTCTGTATGCATTCCCTCTACTCTCGAATTTGAACAAGACTGTCCTTAACAAACTCTCAATTTGCTACAACCACATTGCCAGGTTTGCCACTGGGCTGCCTTTTAGGACACATCATTGCATAAATCTAAATCAGCTTGGTTGGCTTGAACTACCTAGCCTAATCCAGTATAACCAACTGATTATGGCCTATAAAATCCTCTATAATCCGGACAATACTCCTGCTCTTAAAAATATTATCACCCCCTATAACAATCCTAGACCGCTTCGATCCTCTAACAAACTACTAATTCAGACTAGCAAAATTAATAACACAGCCGGTGATTCTCTCTTTGCAAACTCTGTAAGTAGATCCTGGAACTCTCTTCCAGCTGATATTACCTTACTTTCCACCTTAGGTCAATTTAAAACTAGACTCAAACAACATTTGTCACTTAACTGGCTATGTCAATGTATCAAACCAGGCTAACTCGAATGTGTAAAAATCTGTTAACCAGTTTACTGTGTAATTTAATTTAATCCTGACTTGTGCTCAGGACTAACTGTAACCTGTGGAACTTGTTTAACTTGCTTACTTATGTAATCTCTGTAAATAGTCTGTTTGTAATATGTGATGCTGGTATTATGTAATGCTGTATCTGCTTACCCTTGGAGCTTTTCTCCCCGGGCCTCCGCTGAAAATGGACATGCATCCAGTCGGACTATCCCGGTCAACAAATGTAAAATAAATAAAAATAAAATAAAAATTCCTGTAGCTTGTGTACAGTGATCTCTGAAAGTGGTTTGTACTCTAAATCAGCCACGCAGTGAATACTCAGAGCTCAGATCACACTTGTTTTATTTCTTTTGCTAGCTTAGTTAATCAGGGAGAGCAGACAGCATGTTAGCAGAGGAGTATGTAAAGCTGACAAGGAGCCAGCTGGCTGAGATGTGCCAGGCTAGGGGACTGATGCATGGAAACCTGACTAAGGCATGCATGATTGCAGGTTTGGTCACAGCTGCATCAGAAAACAGCAACCAGGAGGACAATCAGACTGACTGTGAAGATGTACCACCCTCAGAGAATGGATAGCTCAATCTTTCTGCAGAGGACTTAAAATTCCATCTGGACCTAAAGATACTTGAGTTGGAGGCCAGGCATTTGGAAAAAGAAGCAGCTGAGAAACTGTGGTGGTTGCAGCCCGAGGAGAATGAGAAACTGCTATACCTGGATGCTATGGAAAAGGAGAGGCAGAGGCAGCATGAGAAGGAGATGCTGACTCGTCACAATAGTCATGCAGATAATGGGGAAGGGAGTAACTGGACCCCAGAAGCACAAAAGGTCAGTAAATTTCTTCCGCAGTTTAAAGAGGAGGATCATTTTGATAGTTTCATTCATATGTTTGAGAGGGTATGTAAACAGTATGATGTTGACCAAAGGCTCTGAGTACAGTTCCTGACCCTCTTACTCCATAGTAAAGCTATAACTGTGTTGTTTAAAATGTTTGATGTTGACTTCTTTAATTATACTGTTGTTAAGCATTGCTTGTTAGAATGTTTTAAGCTAACACCTGAAACTTATAGGAAAAGGTTTCATGAGCATAGATGCAAGGCAGATGAAAGTTCGTGTGAATATGTTGCTGAACTGAAAATTTATTTTCAAAGGTGGGTGAGTGGATGTCAGGTCACCACTTTTGAAGGGCTGGCAAAATGTTTGTTGAGGGAACAAGCCCTTAGCACTTTGACTGAGGACATGAGGATCTGGATAGCTGATAGACAACGTGCTACTTCAGATGAGTTGGGGAAGAAAGGAGACCTATAACTAGCAAGCAGGGCATCCCTGCACAGGAAAGGGGCTCCCAGTACTGCTCATGGGTCTAAAGGAACCCATGGTGGGCAGCACAGACTGCCCCAACAGATTCTGCCAGTAGCAGGGGAAGCCACTACACCAGGTACATGCCCAGGACCTAGGGTTAAATGTTTTGAATGCAACCAGTGGGGTCATGTGGCATACAGATAAACACAGAGCAAGTTGAGGAACAAAAGGTGAGAGAGCCAGTAAATGGGGAAGGCAAACTGCCAATAGTAGGTTGTCTTGAGACAACAGGGGCATCAAACTACCATACTGCAGATGTCCTGATAAGGAAGGATTTGTATGAGGCAGTACCATGTGTTTATGCAGTTACATGCAGTCAGGTCAGGAGACAAGCATGTGGGTCTGGTAGCCTGAGAGAGACCCAGACAGGCTGCATACTTGCAGTCAGGACTGGTGGGGTGGTTACTTCAGGGAGGGAGCTACTCTGTAGCAGTGAGAATGAAGGTGAGCTACAGCTGCTTGTGGGTACTGATGTTCCCTTGGACAGAGTGACTGCAAAGGTAGAGGTGAGTAGTACTCAGGTTGACAGGGAGACAACACTGTTAGAGGATGCCAGACTTCCTGTGGAAAGGGAGCTGGGAAGGGTTACAAAGAGACAATTGAGACAGGCTCAGCTCTCAGAACCTACATTGCAAGGCCTGAGAGAGGTAGCTAGTGAGGGACCTGATTCTCAAGGTAAGGGGGGATCTGTATACTGGGACAAAAGGTTATTGTATAGAGAGTGGACCCCTGAGGGAGGGCTAGAAGGTGAGAGAGTACAGCAGTTGGTAGTGCCTAGAGCCTACCATCTGGTGCTTCTAGCCATTGCCCATGATATTCCCTTTGCAGGTCATATGGACATAAAACATACAAGGGACGTATTGTGCAGTCTATTGGCCTGAAATTTCCAGAGATATAACAGGGTTCTGTAGGACCGGTAAGCAGTGGCAAAAGGTAGGCAAGGCAAGAGACAAGGTGAGAGTTTCTTTGATGCCTTTGCCTGTGATTGAGGAGCCATTTCAAATGATAGCTATGGATATTGTGGGGCCTCTGAGTACCCCAAGTTCCACAGGGAAAAAGTATATCCTAGTGGTAGTGGATTATGCTACACGATACCCTGAGGCAGTGGCTCTGTCCTCCATTGAGGCAGAAAAGGTGGCAAATGCTTTGTTAGAGATTTTTAGCAGGGTAGGTTTCCCAAAAGAAATACTGACTGACAGAGGTGCCAAGTTCATGTCAAACCTGCTGGCTTGTCTGTGGACATCCTGTGGGGTGAAGCACCTGAAGACCACCCCGTACCATCCCCTGACTAATGGTCTTGTTAAGAGGTTAAACTCTATAATCAAGTCCAAGATATGGCATTTGCAGACCTGTTTAAGAGAGAGTGGGACAAATATTTGCCCCATCTCTTATTTGCTTATAGAAAGGTTCTCCAGCAAACTACAGGGTTTTCACCCTTTCAGTTGCTGTATGGTCATAGGATGAGGGGACCTCTAGATTTAATTTGTGATGAGTGGGAAGGTGAGTGTGAATCTCACAAGGAGTCTGTTGTGGCTTATGTCCTAAACCTCAGGACAAGGCTCAGGGAACTCAAGGGCTTGTCCCAGGAGAACCTGGCAAAAGCCCAACAACTGAAAAAGGTGTGGTATGACAGGAATGCTTAAGCTAGAGAGTATGCTGTGGGGCAGCAGGTAATGATTCTCATTCCTATCGGACAAAACAAGCTGAAAGCAGCTTGGGAGGGACCCTACAAGGTGGTAAGAAAGGTAAAAGTGATATTAACTACATGGTGGAACTGCTAGGCAGGAGTCAGGGGCACAAATTGTACCATGTTAACATGATGAAACCATACCATGATAGGAAGGCCCTTGTGCTGAGCATTTGCAGTGGATTGCAGGAGTCTGAGGGAGATCTGGTGACTGATCTCTTCAGTGAGGCTCAGACTGACACCTCAGTGGAAGGGGTAACAATGTCCCAGCAGCTATCTCCTACTCAGGTTCAAGAAATCCGAGCAGTTTTACAGGAGTTTGGGGACATGTTCACTGGGAAACCAGGATGCACCCACCTGGTGCAACACCAGGTAGATACAAGACCTCAAAGGCCTATTAGACAGGCCTCTTATAGGGGTCATGAGAGAGTCAAACAGACTCCGAGGGAGGAGATACAGGAGATGTTGGAACTAGGGGTAATTATAAGAGTCCAACAGTCCTTGGGCCTCCCCAGTGGTGCTGGTGCAAAAGAAAGATGGCAGCACCAGTTTCTGTGTGGACTATAGGAAATTAAATATTCACACAGTGTCAGATGCTTAACCCATGTCTAGGACAGACGAGACCCTAGAGCAGCTGAGAGGGGCTAAGTATCTTACAACCATTGATCTTACCAAGGGTTACTGGCAGGTGCCCTTGACTCCGAGTGCTAGAGAGAGGTCAGCTGTTTTGACTCCTTTTGGCTTGTATGGGTTCACAAAGATGCCCTTTGGGAGGAGAAATGCCCCAGAAACTTTACACTGGCTGGTATATCATATTCTATCAGGATCAGAAGGGTTTGCCCTTGCTTACCTAGATGATATTGCATTCTACATACATTCCTGGCAAGAGCATCTTCAACATGTTAGGGAGGTGCTGGGCAGACTACAAAGGGCTGGGTTGGCCATTAAGCCCAGCAAATGTCAGGTGGGTATGGAAGAGGTCTCCTACGTGGGACATAAAGTGGGGAGTGGTAAGATCAGGCCAGAACCGGCCAAAGTAGAATCCGTTAAGGCATGGCTTGCACCTGTTACCAAAAAGCAGGTGAGGGCATTCCTAGGGAAAGCAGGGTACTACAGAAAGTTTGCCCCCAGTTATAGTACCATAGCTGCTCCCCTCACAGACCTGACAAGGAAGAACAGGCCAGATAAGGTAGTGTGGACCCCAGCATGTGAGCTGGCATTCTAAAAGATTAAAGAAGCTTTCGGAGGACCCCCTGTGTTAGCCAGTTCAGATTACAGCAAAGAATTTGTTGTGCAGGTGGATGCTTCAAATCATGGAGTGGGGGCTGTACTTAGCCAGATTTCTTCAGAGAGAGAAGAGCACCCAGTGGTTTATATCAGTCATATGCTCCAACCCAAAGAGGAATGCTATGCAGCTGTAGAAAAGGAACGTCTAGCCATAGTGTGGGCACTGCAGAAACCTCAGCCTTATCTTTATGGAAGAAAATTCACTGTAGTTACAGATCACAGCCACCTAATATGGTTAAACAGAGCCAGCCAGCAAAATGTCAAATGGCTAAGATGGAGCTTAGGGCTGCAAGCATATGATATGTCAGTGCAGCACCGCAGTGTGGTTAGCAATGCAAACACAGATGGGGTCTCAAGACAGGGAATGGGGTAAGGTATATTCAGACCTAACCCTCTTAAGCAACGTTCCTCAAGGGTCACTTGAAAAACTAGCTTGCGTTCTCCGGGGGGGGGGGGTGAAGATAGGTGAAGGCGGCCAGCCTAGCCAGATAGAATTTTGTGGATAATTATGTCATTTGTAAATATTAATGTAAGCCACAGGTGTGCTCTCTTAAATGTGAAAAGACTGCATTTTATGACTGTCTTTGATGTCAAAATTCAGAGCCAATATGTCTAGAGGGAGGCATCCTGCCTATTGTTTTATGACCAAAGTTAATGGTTAGAATTTGCATGTATAAATGGCCTTTATTGGCCTGGTTTCTGACCAGTTGTAAAGAATGTAACTGTAGTTTCTGTTAGCCTAGGAACACCAGAGAAGTGCAAAGAATGATGTCATGTGAAGCAGCTCTGAGTTATTAATTTAAAGGGAGAGAATCAGAAAGCTCGTAGCATTTTGTCTTGAGAACATATATCACCAGCAGTGCCTGTTTCTATATGTAAGTTATTTAAAACTGTGTTTTCTCTTATATATAGCTAGGAAATAGGAAGATTAGATATTTTGTTTTTTTTTGTGATGTCAGAACTTTTGCTACTGTATTATTTTAAGTATTTCCTTGTGATCTCTGAACTGTTATCTAGCACTGTGTAGTAAGAAGTATTGTCTTTTTTTTATTATTTATTATTAAATATTTTTAAACCTTTCAACTGTGGCTGTTTTATGTGGAGTTAATTTAAGCTCTAGAGAACATTGCATGTATATAGTGATACTGTACCAAGTCACTCTAATAAGCTTTGACTGTTTAGTCACACTTACCATTTGGATAATAATATTACACCATGATTATTGGACACCCTTTCTGAAAGGCCTTTGAGTCGCTGATATTAGTGGGTGGTGGCACCTGGTACTACTGTATAGTCTGGGTAAAAGGGGCACAGCTGAAGAACCTCTGCCAGCCTTCCCCAGGAGTGTTTGTGTGGTTATATAAAACTCATCTCAAAGTGTGTGTGTTTGTTTCAGCTACTTGGGCAGGGACACAAAGCACTGGTTGGGCAAACAGGGTGCTGGAGGTTTTAGCTTGCCCACTAGGCTGAGATCTGGACCCTACAGCTGTGCCAGTGGAGAGTCTGATTGGAGACCTGGACAGAAAGGCAGAAACCAGTCCCAGACTGATTGTGATATCTGTGTGCTCTTAAGGGAAATTGTACTTTAATGTGTGTGTATTTATTATCCTTTCCCTACATGGATGCCCCTCACTGGTGTTAGTGGTGACGAATGAGGCTCCTTGATTGCTGGGCCAGTGCATGGGCATCACACCTGTAATAATGGATTTTGTATTTCTACCAGCCAGATGATCTTCAAGCAATACCTTATGAGAAAAAGATATACTGATAAAGGATGAAGGCATGGAAAGTAGATACAGTGGTACCTTCGTACTTTCATTAATTTGTTCCAGAAGGCATGTTGAGTTGATAAAATGATGAGTACCAAACACATTTTTCCAATAAGGAATAATGTAAATTGAATGAATCCATTCCAACCCCCCAGAAAATCCATATTTTATAAGGCATTATATGCATTAATAGAGTTTTACTTTACTAATAAACAGTATAAGTTCACTAAAAACAGTATAAGTTCAATAATAAACAGTATAACTTCACTTTTAAACAGTACAGTGTAAGTTTACTAATAAACAGTAGGTATAAGTTCAGTAATAAACTGTAGGTACAGTATAAGTCCTCTAATAAACAGTACAACTTTAAATTTAAAATTTTAATTTTATATAACTTTGATGGCATGGTGGTGAGGAAGATAGTGAGGAGGATTGATGTTATTGTTTGGAAGGAGAGTCTCCTTCCATAAAACTTTCGGTCAGCTGCCCTTCAGGGTTTTTTTCTCTTTCTATTTTCTATCCCTTATCACCACTGAACCCTGCTTGAGACTCACCAGTTTTAATTTTCACTAGTAACCTATCCAATGATGCTTGTTTTTGTCTGCAGTTCAAGATGCCTCTAAAGTGGGACATTGTTTGGTTACTGAACAAATTAACATTGTGGCTTATTAGAGCTTTGTCAGGGTGATATTTTTCTACAAAACTTTGCACTTCCACCCATTTTGCTCCCATTTCCTTAATTAATGAACTGGGGACATTCTGCCTTACCTCCTCCTCACATGAAGACAGTTCCTCAGCCATTTTCTGATGTTCCTTTCTTTGAAGCTCCTGCAGCTCCTCCATGCCGAGCTCTTCTTTATGCTTCTCATCTAACTCCTCCACATCATCAGCATTGACCTCCAGGTCTACAGACTGCTCTACAGTCAAAATTTCCTCCACAATACCTGTAGGCCTAGGCTCATTCTCAGAGCCTTCAAAGTCCATATGAGTTACAGCTTCTGGCCACACCTTCTTCCAGGCAGAGTTCAGGGTCCTGTGAGAGACTTCCCTCAGGGCTTATCAATATAATTTAGGCAGTGGAGGATATCAACATTTTTTTCCAGAATTCTCTCAAGATCAACTCTATATCTGAGGTCACTTCAAAGCACTTCTGGAAAAGTGCCTTTTTGTACAGTATTTTAAAATTAGAGATGACCTGCTGGCCCATGGGCTGGATCAGAGGAGCTGTGTTAGGGGGCAAGAACCTCATAGTAATGAAGTTAAAGTCCTCCAACAAGTTGTCCTCCAAGCCTGGAGGATGAGCAGGAGCATTGTCCAAAAGAAGCAGAGCCTTCAGAGGTATATCTTTCTCCAGGAAATATTTTTTCACAGATTTTCGTTCATCCACTCTGTGAAGAAATACCTGGTGACCCAAGTATTACTATTAGCCCTCCACATCACATTGATTTTTATCACATTATTTTTCTTTAAAAAACTTGTGGGTTCTCACTGTGGTAGACTAGCAAAGGCTTAGGTTTTAAATCCCCACTTGCATTCCCACACAACAGCAGAGTTATCCTGTCCTTCATTGGCTTGTGCCTGGTAATACCTACTCCTGTCAAATGATGTAGGTCTTGCTGGGCATTTTTTCCAGAACATGCCCATCTCATCACAATTGAACACTTGTTGGGGAATATAACCCTCAGCCTCTACATACTTCTTAAACTCCTGAACAAATTCATTGACAGCTTCTTTGTTGGCACTGGCTGCCTCCCAATGTCGCACCACACTATGTATGCTACTTCCACCCATGACTGGCTTTAAATGCTTCACCACTCTCAACACTCATTCCAAGCTTGTTTATTAATAGATCAGCATGCAACACTTTTGCTTTTCCATAAAACATGGCCTGTGAAATACTATCACCAGCTAACTGTTTTTCATTTATCCAAATCAACAACAATTTTTCCACTTCCTCTAGTGTCTGTGATCTTTGTTTAGTCACAGCTTTCACTTCTTTAGCAACATCAGCTGCTTTGATGGTTTCTTTATTTTTCACAATGGTAAAGATGGGTGTTCTTGGCATTCAGTATTGTATAGAGAGATCAGATGTGGATACCACTCTCATATTTCTCAATTATGTCTTTTTTTCTGCACTATCATGATTCTAACTAGTTTTCTTTTCTGTTGGCTATCACTAGCCTTCTTAGGACCCATGATTCTACAGTACTGCAATTATTTGCACAAAGAATAGCAAGAAAACACAAGAAATACAATAAAATATACAGTGGATCAGTTTTAGAAAACATGACGAGTACCATGGAAATGATGTGTGCCAAGATGAATCTTTTTCTAGTTAAAATGTCACAAATACCAAATTTGATGTGCTTCAAGGCCAGCGAGTACCAAGATACCAGTGTAAACTGAAAATCTTAGTAACAAAGGCCTCTTTGGGCAGTTGGACTCAAGCCACAATGACAAAGATAGTCCAACACAGCTCTAAAAACAGAGCTGTACTTCTTCATGTTCCTCTTGATATGCTTCTTCCTGCTGGAGTTCCACCAAATGTCCTAAATCACCATAAGTAGATAATATGACCATGTCTTTTATTCTCATTCAGGCCTCAGTAGATGTTGTTTTGATGGCAGAGTTGACTGCAATTCACTGTCACATAGCCACTTGCCATGAAGGTCTCCCAGTAATGTTTGAGTAAGTTACCAAAGCAGTTCTTGCAGGATATCTTTGCAGTTCTGAGACTTGACACTCCATACCAGGCCTTTTTTACTATTTAACAGCCCACAGTGTGATCTGCTAAAAAGAACAACCCTTCTTATAACCACAGAGTTGTCTGCCTTAAGATCAGATATTTCTTTACAGTTGTCTCCCCCTTTTTGGACCATGATTTACTAAAGGAAGTTTGCTGAAGACTATGTTACCATTTTGCATAGAGTCAGCACACCACCATCGTTACTTTTAATCTCAGGGTAGATCCACTTGGTAAATGGGAAAGGAATGCCTCTAGTCTAACATTTAGGATTGAGACATGAGGAGAATCTAGCTAATGCAGTGCAGCTAACCTTGACTCACTGATATATGACACACTGACTGTGAGAAATCCATCTCACTTGGCTCCCCTATGGATGCTGTTTGGTTCAGCAAAAACCTAAAACTAATGAGGAAATCCTTCAAACTGCACATCAATTAGGTCTCAGACATCAATATAAATATTTAGATCTATTAGGTATGGCTGACCAAAGGCCAGCAACGGTAAATCTTTTGTTAAAAGCATTTAAAGACACATTGGAAAGCATGTGCTTAAGTCTTATTTCCAGTTTACCTACCCATCTAAAAAACAGTCAGAATCTGTTGGAGCTAAGACTTCTGAAAATGTCTCTATATGAACCTTATAACAGGCTCACATTTAGTGTCTTTAGCTATAGCTGTAGGCTCAAAACTGGATACTGGACACAACACTGTCTCCAATAATGAGAGCAGAGTAATGGATTGTATTGGGAATAAAAAGTTTACATGTCTTCAATTCTTGCTGATTAGAGTTCTTAATTGACAGCCACACATGATGTATATCATAGGTTCATAGGTAAGTACTAGGCTAGCTGCCCTTGTAGGCCATTTTAAGCCTAGTTGATATTCCTTCAAAGGTAAGGATTAAGCCCTTTACCTTGTGCTTATAAGGTTATCACCTTAACCTTTACGCCAACCCTGAACTCCTCGTTATGCCAACCACCAGTCCCTGAATATTCTGAAATTAATATAAACTGATAGAAGATATGGCTAATGAAATGTTTGATGAAGTTATCATAAGGGAGAGATAGAAGCTGACTCAATTTGCTTTAATTGTGTGTATGATGCAACTGACAACATCGTGTCCAGTAGTATAACGACATATATGGAAGACAATTAAAGCCCTACCAGAGGATGCTAAGGGGAAGTTACAGAATCTCTTGTGGGTAAAGAGGTATATTTTGGATACCCTATCTAAAATATTTAAAACGCTGAAGAACAAGGAAAATTCAAGTGAGTCATAAATGAACCTAGTCCAACCTTACAACTCGAACATACCCTCCACTCATCCAACAAACTACTTCTAAAACCAAAGAAATCCAGCAACACTTTTGGTGACTCCTTATTTTCAAATCAAATCCTAAAAAGTTTGAACAGCATTCCCCACCATATACTAAATACCCCTACTACTTCCAAATTCAAAACTCCTTCTTAAAGAACATCTAAAGAATAATTGGCTCTGTTCCTGTATTACCCTGGATAACCTTATCTTTCCTCTCTCTCGCTTCACTTTGCCTTAACTGATACCTCCTGTTAAATCTCCTCTTAACCTTTTCTCTTTCCCCTCTTCATATTACCTAACAGTAACCTCTTACTAAATCTCTGGTTCCACTATCCACTTTTGCATCTTAAACTCACTCTGCTGAAGGAGTATAACTTGCATTTACCAAAAATTTGGTAGCACTGTAGAAATCTGTATACTTTGCAACTGCATCAGCTTGCTAACAATCCTATTAATAATGCTTAATGTCTAACTTTTTTGGAAATGCTATTTAATCTGCATATTGAAATATCTGTTGAGTGTAATTACTATTTTAATCTTTGAATCTGTTACTAAATTTCTGTTGTATTCTTGAGGTTTGTCCTCCGGGCCTCCGCTGAAAATGGGCTGCTGGCCCAGTTGTACTATCTCAATGAACAAATGTAAAATAAATAATAAAAGCAACTTTTTCATCTTATGGCATATAAGTTCATCAAGAATAATCTAAACAAAGAATGTCCCTTTTAATAAAAGTATTCAGAAGTAGAAGAGCTTAAGCAAAAAAGAGACTTCAAGAAGAAACACCCCTATAGAAGAAGCATAGGCCTTGGTTGGCAAAAAGGTAGAGATGGGTTTGTAGAGGTCCTCCACGCAGGAAGTATACAATTAGTATTGGCGATGAAACTTCACCCTTCCATCTTTACCCTGTTCCCTTCCTTCCTTTTTTTAACCCGTTGCATCCTATGGTAAAGGCTTTCTAATTTCAAGAAAACCTTTTTCTTTTAACCTCTGATAAATAGGTGAGGGAGAAAATTGATGCAGGTTATAAGCCAGAATTCAAAACCTTTCATTTATGCAAATGTCTTGTATTCTGAGTCCAAATAAATACTGTTACCATGATCAGTCTTTGTACAGCCCCTATTTTGTGAGGCGATTGAAAAAGTCCCTAATGAAGATCAAGGAAAAAAACTACTCCAGATTGTTTGTGACCACAGAGAAGGAAGGCACTTGAAGGCCAGTCCCAGAATTTTCAAGCTTGGAAAAAAAAATCCTAAAGTCATAACCTAGCAAATTCTCCTTTTGGTTGTGCAGAAAGTAGCAGTTTTGACCCTGGATATGAGGGATGCCTCTGTGCATATTCCCATCCACAAAGATCAGTAACAGCGTCCCCACTTTGAAGCAGGATATGGGCACTACTATTTTACTGGCTTGTTCCCTGGTTTTTAGTTTACCCAAAGTGTTCTTCAAATTTGTGGGCATGGTATTTACCCTTCTCAGAATTGGGGGTACACCTTTGCTCCTACCTGGAGGGTTATTTGATTCAGGCACCCTCCTTAGGGGAACTGTAGAAAATTTTACAATACTCCATCAGCTGCTTTACTGATATGTGTATTTTTCTGAGCATACCAACATCCAGCATCCTTGAAGACCTTTCTAGGAGTGCTGCTGGATAGAAAAGTAAATATACTGTTCCTACCTTAGTAGAAGAAGATTGCCCATTGGGGCAGTACTTAGTTCACATGGGCAGGTGGACACAAATGACAATATGAACATTTTTTGAAAGCAAAGGGCTGTATGTCAGTCTCAGTCTTGATGGTCCCTATGGCCAGGCTTTATATGAAGAAAATAGAATGATACCACAGGATTCCCTGATAGCAGAAGCAGTATCCTTTGAAATAAGTATAACTGCTGATAACTTATTTAAAGCATACATTTAGCTGATGATTCTAACAAGTGGAAGCCAGCCTAGAGATGCAATTTGTAGTGATAGATGACACCAGATGCTAACAATAAATGCCTAAGACTTTGTTTGGAGAAGGCATAGTCACATACTGATAACCTGAAAGCCCATGGTATATGCAGTACCACAATGGTGGCAAACACACACATTTGAAATAATTGGTGTCCCTGACCATTTACATGTATGGATTCAGAAAAATTAAGCACTCAAGGATGGAAGGAATGGTTACAGACAACACCTTAATAATGTCCTACATAAACAAGTGGTGTAGGGGACTTTTATCTGCTGTATGTGATGGCCTAGGACCTTGCTTGCATCACATGGATAAATACATTCCATTTGAGTTGAAATTCCTTGCAGAGGAGCTTAAAAAAATCTTCCTCAAAGCTACTTGTGGCTTCAGGTTTCTTTTCTTGCTGGGACACAACAGCAGCACCACAGTTAACTGGTGGAGCATGAAGAATATATGGAGACAAAAATAAAATAAAATATGGAATGTGTGGTAGCAACTGACCTGCAATCCTTTGTTTAACAAGAAAGACCATTTCCCAAATTTCCTTAATGTCACAGTCGCATACATATTTTGCATACCCCAGTGATATGCAAAACACAGAAAAACTAAAAGTGGAATTCAAAAAAGTTACTCTGTTGTGTACACCTTCTGGTAACCATTTCCTATTCAGAAACAGCCCTGTCATAGTGCTTAAGCAGGAAGACGTGCAGCACCATGGTAGGTTGTCCCTGTGGCCAAGACAAATGCTAATGACTCATACAGAGGGAGAGGAATCTGCTAATTAGCCATCCACTCTGCATCAGAAATGCCTTTGGAAAGGCATTTATGCATCTGATTGATTCAGAGAATGACTTCTCATGGGTGCCTGTGTTATTGAATATGGCCAAAAACCTTTAACAACAAAAATAGAGAGGGGTTCAGTAACCCATCCACGAATGGAAACAATGGGATACATTGGTAGATCTCTCTGATTCTTATGAACCTTCGGTGAACTGTACAAAACTAGTATAACATGATGTTCAATAGTGAAATACTCACAGAGGTCTAAAGAAATCAAACCTGTCATATGAAGATCATACAAGTAAAAATCAATCTTTTTAATCAAGCTTTGATATCTATGCAGATGCTCATATGTATGACCATCTTGTAGTATTTCACGCATCTTCAACAAATAATGCCACCTGTCCATAAGCACAATACTTCCTCCCTTATCTGCTGGATGAATCTCCAGATGAGGATTGCTATGAAGCATTTTCAATGCAGTCAATTCACCTTGAGATAAATTATAAAATCCAGTTTTACAGTTTTCAACTAAGGCTTTTCGCAAATCATCTTCACAAACATCAGTAAATGGCACAATCAGAGGATGTGGTGTAGGTATAAAACTACTTTGTATCTTAAAATACTGATTAACATAGACACGCTGTCATGGGAACATCAAACTCAAACCCATATTCCTGAGGTAGAGTTGGGAGTGCATGTGCATGTGTATGTATATGGGCTGCATGTGTGTGTGCATTTGTGAGTGTGTGTCTGCTCTGGAGTTTTTGTAGGAGCTTAGGGGATAGATAGTGTGTGTGTGTGTGTGTGTGTGTGTGTGTGTGTGTGTGTGTGTGTGTGTGTGTGTGTGTGTGTGTGTGTGTAAATAAATCCTTATTTCCTATATTCAAGACTAGGTAATGATGTAAAGGAAGGAATCACTTGTAAAAAACAGAAGGTTCATCACATTGATTCTGTGACTCTGAGAATGATGTTTTATTAGACAATGCTCCTGGTAGTTCTAGTCAGTTGTGAGACTCTGAGCAAGTTATTTAATGAAACAGTGCTCTGAGCTGGATTTACTTAATGGATAAAGACTAACTTTTCTGTAAATCTTTGGTGACTTACTAGAACGTGAAGGATAACAGTACTCAACAGAGAGCACATATAGAGGCAGCAGCCTACAGTTGGGTTTGGTCTGAGAACTTACACACACATACACACACACAAACACACAGAGCATCTATCCTGAAAAAAGATAATAAGAGCTCCAATCATGAGCATTTTTTCAAATGGCTATTTTGTTTTACAGAGCTTCAAATGGCTAAAATAGTGTCAAATGGCACAAAATAGAGCTGTAAACAGCAATGTGTTACATGTGTTAGTTATAATGGCATAAAAAATTACACTGGTTGACACTTCTCTTTACACTGGTCCTGGAAGACTCTCTCTTTTTGGCTTTGCATTTCTCAATGAGAGAGAGCTAGAGTGGAAGATACAGAAAGGGGGGGGGGAGATAAAGCTCTGGTAGAGCAGCCACTGACAGAATCTTCATGCAAGACCCATGCAGTGCAGTTTTGGGGAATGGGTTTAGACCAGGCATTAAACTGATGGTACTTTTTAAAAGAGTTTTATTCCAGGGACAGTGGAATTTAACTGGGAATACAGTTTCACAAGGGGGACACATGCCATTGTGTGGCCCTTTGAAGTACTGCCACTGCATAAAACCCCCTCTCAATGTAGACCGATAAAATAATTTTTCCAAGACCTAAAGCATTGTTGGGATATCCCAGAAATAAACCTGCTTACTTCACAGGACATCTACCACTTGAAAATGCTTCCATTCCAAATTCTCACACAACAGGGTTTGTCCAGTGCTCAAATTTTATTTTGCTTTATTTTATTGTATTTATTTTGAATAGAGAATTCATTTACATGTTTGCTCCTTTCCTCTTTCCCAAATACTGCAAAAGGCAAGAAGAGAAAAAACTAGACTTAACCTGTTTCTGTTTGATACAGCTATGGTTTCACCAACTAGATTATATGACCAGAGAAGGACCATTACCATTGCCAAAGTTCACAACAAAGTGGGTCTCTAGTGTGCTCATACCTAAGATACCATAGAGTGGCAGCATGAACAGTGTAGCTTTGTAGTCTTCGGGGATCACTTCTCTCATGAAGCATTACATATTCTGGAAGAGTTGAGGAAAACAAGTATATGTAAATCCCATCTAACTAAATGAAACATATTCTAAGTGGCCTATTTTTATTTAGCATTTGTTGACCAAGAATATCCAACTAGGTTCCACAGAGCCTGTTTTCAGCAGAGGTCCGGGGAGAAATGCTCCAGATGCATGTCTTTGGAATGTGGGAGGAAGCCCACGTGAACACAGGGAGAACATACAAACTCCACACAGAAGGCACCCCAGCCGAGAATCGAACCAGAGAACCTCTTGCTGTGAGGTGACAATGTTAACCACTGCACCACTGTGGCGCCCTATTTCAAAAACAAAACTCAGAATGCTGGAGTTTTTAGCTGAAAGATTCTACATCAGGTTATATTTTATACATATCAAAGTGTACCTCTTACCTATTGCAAATTGTGTCATCATGGAGCCTCTCTTCTTGTTTCTTGATGTACTTCCATGTATTTTGAATGGGGTCTTGCACTTTGTTCCCATAGGAATCCTATTGCAAATTTTTGGCACTTCAATTTTGGATAAAGAAACTGGCCATTGTTTCCTTTCAGGTTAATAGTGGCGACCCTTCAGTTTTTAACCTAGTGTACACATTTGTTGGTGGCCATTACCTTTTACTAGAAGAAATGCTGAGCATCGACAAGATACTTCTACAAGAATACTAAACAATCTTTAATTAACACAGATTAATTCTTATAAATAGTCACTCCTTAATTCTAAAATGTGTCTCAAAATTGTCTATGAGATAAGCCATCCTAAGCCCAAAAATGAAGGGAAAGAGGATATTGCATTTAATGATGTGGAGAGGAAACTGAGGTAATGTCTAGAAAGAACCAGAGTCTTTACAAAAACTGATTAGCTTTTTTCTCTCTCTTATTTCAAGCAAACAAGGAGTATCAGTGTAGAAACAAACATTATCTAAATGGCTGAACAACTTCTCTGTGGCCTTTTATGTGCACAATGGCAAATATTAGAAGGAAAACTAAGAGTACCCACTTGTTTATCGGTTTGTAAAGGTACATTCCACCAAGGCAACAGCCACTGCAACAGCTTTCTTTAAATTGTCTCAGCTCAGAGTATTTGTAAGAAAGTCTCTTTGACCACTATCCTTCAAGAACTACAGTCTGGGGAGGGTGTTGCCAAGATGCCAGTCTGATAGCAGCAGAAATCCATAGCTCTGCTTAGACTTTAATATCTTGACAGGAAATTAACTTTTTTAGAAAAATCTAACTAAAAGTATACTAAAAGTTAGATTAACATAAACTCTTTATTATTTTCTAAAAATTAATATGTAGTCAAGAGATTTTTTTAATTATTCCTGTCAAGAAGTTTTCTACTGGAGATGTCAAGATGAGTAACTCAAAGAACCCACACCAGGAGACTGCAGTGAAGAAAGAGCTACATCTTATAATAACAAACATCCAAGAACTGTCACTAAAAATAGACAAATTCAAAAACAAAATGGATATTATCAAACAAGAATGCAATAAACAACTGAAACTTCTAAATGGAATAGTAAAAAAAAATCTGAACAGATTCTTGCCTTAGCAGAAACAGTAACTGACCTAGATACTAGTGTGACAGAAAATGGACATCACAATGAATTTCTTCTGAAACAAAACACCAGGCTGATTGAGAAACTGGAAGATCAAGGAGGAATAACATAAGAATATATATAATTCTTGAGAAAGAAGAGGGTGCTAATATGATTCATTTCCTCAATAAGTGGTTTTCATCAGCACTAAACAAGCCTGAATCCCTCTCTTTTTGAATTGAAAGGGCTCATTGGTCCCTGGCAAGTCCAAATTCATCACTGTGTTCATCTAACCCCAGGTCTATAATAGTTAGATTTCTTTCCTCGCAAGACAAGGACTTAGTGCTGAAATCAGCTTGGACTAATTTCCCTATCAAGATGGGTGAAAAAGTTATTTATTTTCACAATGACTACACCTCTGCAGTCCTATCCAGAAGAAAGGAGTGTGTTCTCTAATTAAGTCCTTGAAAAAAGACAATATTAAAGCTCAAAATCTTTTTCCTTCAAGAATAAAAATCACCTTGCCAGAAGGAGTGAAGATCTTTGATTTCTCACAAGAAGCAGTAGAATTTATCCAAAAGAAGAAAATACTGTCAGACATAGAAGAAATGGAATGCTCATCCCAGGGTTTGAAGAGACAGGCAACAAAAAATGAATGGTCTGTGAAGAAATGAGCAAACAAAACTAAGAAATTAAAGGACAAATTAATACATTCCTTCTAATTTTAAATGCTTTGTTTTATGAATCATAATATATATGATTCTGGAAAGTCTCTATGTTGTAAGGCAATGTGAATCATTTTTATTATTAACTTTCGCTTTTCCTTTCTATATGTACTTCTAATTACATACATAACTAAATATTTAAATAACATTCAGTCTTTCTCTTTTCTTCCTATTCTTTTTTGTTACCAATGTTCCTTTTTGCTCTTTTCCCCATTATAAGTAGTTTAAACACTTTTCCCTTTTAAATAACTACAAATGATGTATGTCTTCTAATTCTTCAGAAATAGTATAATTTGACAATAACAAAGTGCATTTTTTTAGTGGGTCACTGGTGGGGTAACAAGGTGTTTCTGATTAGTGTATCTAACTAGATGTTTTAGACTCTTTGTCTATATACATTTAAGCATTAACACAATACATTAATTGTGTTTTATAGATAGCTAAATATAAGATATATATATATATATATATATATATATATATATATATATATATATATATATATGTATATATATATATATATATATATATATATATATATATGTATATATATATATATATATATATATATATATATATATATATATATTAGGTTCTTTTTTTTTTCTCTCTTTCTCTGGCCTGGTTAACTGGTGGATAAATGATTGAAATGTTTTAATTTGATTTCTGATTTGCGGCAGCTGTTGTTACTTCTAAATAGCTGTTTTTATATGAAAGGGTTAATTTTTTCATGATGATGTTTTGTGAGGAATGTGGTGGTCTGTGTGACTGTTTTCATTGTGGAGATTCATGACATGCACTGAAAAGGCAGCTTGCATTTTTTTTTTATTTCTGTAAACTCTAAAAGTTTCAAGATCTGAATTTCCCGCTGAAAATGCTTTTTTCCTCACTAGAGACAACTTCTGTTGTGCATGAACCTACTTAGATACTTTTTAACAAGTTTATGAAGCTGCAGCTTGAGGAAACAACAGTGCTGACATCATTTGACCTTTTGAACTTGTTAAATGGTTGCACTTAGAATTCTTTTTTCTTGTAATTCTCTTATCCTTTGCTAGATACTTTAAGTGGTAAATAATTAGTTCTGATAAAAGTGTTTAACTCCTTTGAAAATGCCTATGTTCTCTTATTGATGCATACATTCTGCAGATTCAAGGACACTATTAGTAACTAAATGATAAGTGAACTAGGAGCTGCATTAGAAAACTCACTTTGCATATTAACATCAGATTTATGTTATATAACTAAACCTTTAGTAACTAAACAGAGGGTCATGATGACCACTTTTTTTTCTCTCTCTCTCTCTCCCCCCCCTTCCTGATGAAAGATGTCAATATAGATATTGTTAATATAGATGAGTAATATGTGTATAATTGCAAAACATAATAGTTATGTTGTAACAAGTGTTTTATATATATATATATATATATATATATATATATATAGATATATATATATATATTCAACAGATCCTTACATGAAAAATGTTAAAAAGATGACTGACAAAATGGTTAAATTATCTGATGTTTCTTAAAAAGTCTTGGAAATAATGACAATCTTCTTAACCTTCAGCTTCTAATGTGTATACATACTTTGATCTGACGTGTATTTCTGACATATCTATGTATTAGAGGTGCGATTATCATATGTGACATATTCATATAGCGTCAGATATATTGGACAATCTCATTCTAATGTATATGTCATGGATTCAGGTTTCTTTAGTTGCTTTCATAATGCTTTTCTTTTTTTTGTTTTTATACTATATTCTAAGCAGAGATGGATAATTTAATTTGTCTCATTTGGTATTGGAGAAGTGGTGGATGGATGGTTTAAGTTTTTAACTAAACCAGAAACTTTATGTTTCATGTATGTGTTTGTAAATAGTTTTGGGTTTTTGAACGTAGTGCTTAATACACGTTATGCATCCATGATAAGTAAGTTTTCAGTAGATTTCAAGTTAACACGGAAGAAAGGTCTTTCAGTTAGTAATAACATATACATTATAGTCAATGACTTATAAATGTTTATCATTAAATATTAATGGTTTGAACAATAATGTCAAAAGAGCTGGTTTGCTTAAATATATCAGAATGCATAAATCCCAGATAATCTTTTTATAGGAAGCCCATCTATTAAAAAAGATCTACAAAAATACTCATTCAATGGCTATACCATTTTGGCTGATTCATGTTTTAAGACTAAGAGAAGGGGCACTCTTATCCTATGGAAAAATACTTATACTATACCAAAAATTATAGATACACTTTCAGATAAAGGTGGGATGCTAAGCATGGTTATTTTGGAAATCAATAGGAAGTATTATACTTTGATTAATACATACTGGATACCAGGACTGAGTACTAAATATGTTAACAAATATCTGGACCTGATTACTTTAAAATGCAAAAGGGGAAATTATAGAAACAGGAGATTTCAACTGCCTATTATCAGGCAATGATACTTTTAAAAATGGTAAAATAAATCTCAAGCCAAGAAGTTAAATGACTTCCTTTTTCAATGGATTTTTTCATCAGTCAAACCATTCCTTTTTTATTGACTCCAAAAAAAAAATCCATTGAAAAAGGAACCTGTCATTTTTTAACATAGTAATTAAATTTATTTAGGGGTTTTAGTATTTGTATTAGTGCATATAATATGGAAATAATTAATACCTACAATGAAATTTCAATATATGTTTGTATAACTTTTTATGAATTTTAATGAATGGTTTTAATGCATGTTTTTTTCTCTTTTTTTTATTTTTCCTTTTGGGAACATTTGAAATGGGTTTTAATATTTTCATTGTTTGATTAATTAAATGATGTCAGCAGAGATTAGCTTTATAAGTCTCTTGATTTTCCTTTGAGCCCACATGTGATGAAGTAATATGTAAACGAAAAACGTAATGTGGAATGTTTATATGTGTTGAGTGTTGCTGGAAGCGAAAGCTGTTTTATAAACTATTAAAATTTTTCATCTCATCCGTTCCTTCTCTGTGGCTTTATTGTTTCACCTACTGCATCATTTTTGGATTACTAGTTATTTGGATGCTGCTTGGTGATTTCATTTTTGTTGACCTATCTATAAGATACTAAGAGAAGACGCTCTAAAGTTTGACTCCGATTTTTGGAATTACTATGTAAAGATTAATGGAGAACAAATATCTGATGAATCCAAAAAATTGTTATTGAATTCTACATATGGTACCTCTTCTTTATTATATTGGAGATTGTATACATGGAAATTTATGAATAGGAGTTTCTATATTCCACATAAAATAAATCTTATACTCAAAAACAGTGAAAGTAAATGTTGGAAATGTGATGAATTACTAAACGCCAGGTGGGTTCACATGTTCATTGAATGTAGAAATGTTGTTTAGTACTGGAAAGACTTCAAATGTTTTGTCAATGCTTTATGGTCTGATAACTGTCATACTTCTAACTCACTAATCATACTCAATGTTCCTATACCTAATGTAATACCTAAATCTCAGATTCACTTACTCTGGTCAATTCTTGCAATCGCCAGAAAACTTATTACTTTGAACTGGAAAAGTAAACAAGATTTGATGTTTAAAGATTTTATTAATTTAGCAAAAGTTGTTTGTAAAAAAAAAACTGCAAACCATTTGTTATAGAACTTATAACATTACTCAAAAAATAGCATGGCAAAAATTGGAAAACCTTTTGAACAAATACTGATAACTTCTCATGGATAAAATGATTGTTTATCATGGATGAATGTAAATATTGTAAATAGTTTTGTTATTGTTTTATTGTATTTGTTATATGTAGATTTGCGTACGTTTATAATGAAAACAAAATAAAAATGTTTTTGAAAAAAAAAAACTACATTCTGGATATTCAGTCTTGAAGCAGGACAGATTTTGCCACTGCAGTTCTACAGGTTATGCTGTGACCATATCCAATGGTCTTGGGTCATGTTATTTTCCAGGTAGACAAGAAATAATAATGCTATATGACACATGATGAACATAGTATAGGTGTGTGAGTACACTCACCATAACAGTAGCTGTTTTAGTAAAAATTATCACTGTTAACTTCCACCCAGGGAAAAACAGGATAAAGCTCTTAATGCGACCCAAATGACCGGTGTTTGATTAGCAGGCATGGAAACTGGAAAGAGAGAGGCTGAAAGGCTAAAAATGAAGCAGCCCTTAGCTTGCCTGTCCTGGAGAAAGGAGGCAGCTTAGCTCACCAATAGAAAGATACCTAGTGGAAGCTCTGGGTGATGCAATCTAGGGAATTCAAACCAGAAGGATGTACTGTCACTGAATTGCAGTATAATTCACAAAGAGGTCAAGCTTTGAAGCTTGCATGCTCCTATCTCAGAATGTCTGATACCTTAACTGTCCCTCAGAAATGCCACTTGGGGCATATAGGAGCTCCTGGTGCTGGGGTGAGAACCCCTGTTGTCTGCATGGATGATGTCCATTATTGACTCTCGCCTTACAGGGTGCACAAAGGGCAGATATGAGGTGTAATGAAAAAATGGTCACTACACTTTCTGTAAAAAAAGGATGACTGATACATTATAAGCTTCCAGTGTCCTTCTCCCTTTCTGGCCTGAAGTCTCCCAGGCAGGTGGTTTGAGCATAAAGGCTGAAAGTATGCAGAAAATGTTAGTGCTGCAAGAGTTAAAGTGCATAGGAGTGACTGAGACAATAGTGCAACAGCATTTGTTGAGTTCTTCTGGGAACTCCCTGGGTCTGTGAATGAAATGGCTGTATATTCCAACAAAGATGATACTGGCAGAGGATAACATCCCACCTGCTTACACATCTTGATCTACCCGAACACGTTTGTGTGCACAGATACAATAACCCATTGCCAGCAGCATATCTCTTTAGAAAGAACATTAGTGCATTAGATAAGAATGGGTACAGTGCTGGGGGAAGGCAGCTTATGAGCTGCACACAAAGATTAAACAATGTGTAGAGAAAGGGGCTGACCTACGTAGGCATATGACTGTGACATAAACCTCACAGACACCCACTGCAAGCTATTGTGTATAGGGACCCTGTCTACCAGAAGGTATGTGTTGACATACACATTTGATTAACTGGAGTCAGGATATGATAGAGGTAATCTCTGTAGACATTCCCAGAATTCCCTTGACACTAGGCAGTGAAGGTGGAGTGGCATGGGAGTGCAGTCCATATTTGTGTGCAGATATATTCTGCAGACCAACACCATTATTATCTGCAATGTTATCATTTTTTCATTCTGTTTAATGTTTCTTCTCCTTCTCTCAGATACACAAGATACCAAATTTATATAACCCACATAAGGCAGCCTGGGTGTGTATGTGCTGGACGGGTAGATACTATGATGATGTAGGCTGCTATCCCCACCTGTGGTTGTAGTAGCACAGATGCATAACCTTAACAGGTTACAGCCTACAGGAGAAGGCTGTATGCAAACACAATACTGAATACCATGTATGAGAGGCTTTCATTAGGGTCATTTTCAAAAGTTGTGGCATTGCTAATATATCTTTTATTACAGCACTGTAGACCAGTATTGCTCTCCTGAGAGCTCTCTCTCATATGAAACTGCTGCTTCAGTTCTGGATGAACATGACAAAAGCTACATGTTTCACTGCTCGGTTTTCCTTGCTGCATGTTTTGACATATAAAATTGTTGAGCTCCTCTACACATCACTAAAGAGTAATAGTTTGCATTGTATTTATGTTAGTGAAGTAATAGCCCATACTTACCTAGGAAATGTTGTGTTACACACATTCCAGGGACATAAGGCACAGAAATGTTCTGCTGTTCACCACCAGTATGTTGGCCACAGTTGCTCGTATATGCAAGCTTTGTGGGAGGGTGTAACTATCCACAGACATTACAAAACATTAAACTCAACTAATCTTTACCTTTATTTACTGTCAGTTTGTTTAACAATAATGCTGTTATGTAGATAACTTGCTTTTCCAAAAGAAATGGAGGAGTCATACTTACTGAAATTTGTTAAATGATGTATTTGTTTTTTGCCTGAGTTGTTCAGGACAATGGAACTGAACTTTATTGGTTCCAGGAGTGGAAGTAATTGTACGGTGCAGGTTGTAATCTTCAAAACTAGAAATGAGATATATTCTTCACTCATACCTCTCAACCTCATAGAGCAAGAAATATAGATAAATCCGTAAATAAAAGTGGGACAAAGGCCCAAATACAGGGACAATTTTAAAATATTGTTCTCACAAGCATAGAACGTTGATAGAATAACAAGTTTTAAGTTAGCATGAATTTTCTGAAGAGTATGAAGCCTGAAACTCAAATCTATGTCTGTCATTATTTTCTAATATCAGTCTTTAATGACTTGCCACTAATTTGCCAGAAAACCCCAATTTTATGAAAAATAGACCAAAAATATGAGGCAAAATCTGGACATTCTGCCAAAATCTGTACAGTTTAATACATATGTCTTCATTACAGACTGTAACTCCTAAAAAATATTTAATGCTCCCAGTTTCTTTAAGTTCATTTTTTTGTCAGCCTTGGCTTCCTGTTTGATACAGGGAATTATTTTGGGAAGTAAGTGTGTAGACACATATGTCAGAGGGAACAAGATATCTCCTTATTGATCAGACTTCAAGTTTTTCACTGAGGAAAATTCTTGGAAATCTGAAGACCTAATGAGGTTAGTTCATAGGTCACTCTGATAGAATAATACATTTTTTTAAACAAAACATTTGAGGAGTCCTATATCACCCATAAACCCACACAAATATTTATTGTGGCATTATTACTGTAGGATATATTTTGTGGAGTATAATGTGATCAGGAATTGAAGGTAAATTATGGGATTCAGTATTTAATAGATATTCTTTCCCCTTTGTATTCTCCAAATAGGTTTCCCTTTAAATTTGAATGAGTTTAGCTGTTGCCATCTTACGTATTAATGAACTGTGCATTAATAGGAGAGTTTCCTACTTCATGGTAAGAAACTGATCTATTAAGTGATGGAGTCTATATTGGCTGATACTGCACAGTGTCATATATGCAGTAATTTATTTCATTTTAGCACACATTCATCACATTCATACCTCAGATAATTTCTGCCTTATGGAGGGGAATATGACCTAATGCAATTGTAACTATAACTCTTCTAATGCACTTGTTTCAGCAACTGTACTGACAAAAGAAAATGTTACTGCCATCTTGAGAAAATTATACCTGCTTCTAAATGTGTTCAACTTGAAAGAAAACAAAAAAAATGTTTCTTATGTCGGCAAGATGTAACTAAGATACCACAATCAAGTTATATAAGATTTCAGTGACAGTTAATGAACATAACGTTTTGGCATGGATTATACATTTATACCCAGATCCTACATTAATCGGGAAACACTTGTTATATTGGAAGAAGGTACACATACATAATCATAACTGTGGTTTTACTCATTTTAGTGGGTCATTTACAAGGTCATACAACAGCTGAAACTGTCTAAAGCAAAAGTATCATTTGACCCCATTCTTCTGATTGTCTTCTCTAGTCAATTTTAAGTGTCATTTTAGAAGATGGAGGCATAAAAACTCATATTGATGATACAGCACTGGCTTGCATATTAATTTATGCAGATCAGATGCCTTTTTGTCAGGAATAAGCATCCAATGGGACACATTTTTCAATTCTAGTATTATTCATGCTTTAGTCTGGGTCATTGATTTGTAAGCCAACAGTAAGGCTTCATTTATGGGTAACGTATATGTTAATAATAATGTAGGACTGATCATTGTTCAGCCATAACTACATTCTCTGGGGTGATGTGTGATTTAAGTCTGAAGGAGGAATGTCATGTATGTCTCTTGTAATGTGACAATATCTGAACCATGCACAGCAAAATGTCTTACTTAGCTAAAAATAGGAGACTGTATTTCCAATCTGCACTGACATTCAATTTGGATGACTTATGTTTGCAGTATTGTATTTTGATGTAAAAGTTCTTCTACCAAAGATTTACTATGATTTTTGAGGTAGCAAGACCTACATTAAGTCACAGCCAGAAAGGTAGGCCTCTCAAGAATAACCCTGTTTAGCAAATCCTCAGCATTTTCATTTTGTTAAGAAAATAGCCCACATGAGAGGATGTCTGTTGTAATATTGTTAAAAATATAGGGCGCCCAGTCCCTTCACTAAATAAAAAGAGGTTAATTATCTAAGGAAGTGTAAAATGACACTGACCTAGACAGAAGTCACACAGATACTGACAAACTTTGGGAAACATCATCTGCACCATCTTGATTTAAAGTTACTTACTGTGTGTGTGTGTGTGTGTGTGTGTGTGTGTGTGTGTGTGTGTGTCTATATATATATATATATATATATATATATATATATATATATATATATATAGATAGATATATGGAATCAGTACTGATCCCCGAAGGAACTTTTGACCGAAGCACAAACAGCGGGGCATACTTCCGCATGCAGCTAGAGGGAGTTGTGGGGAAATGACTGTTGCGAAGATCGTACTACTGTGCGGACAAGGGAATATTCCCTTTTCTTCACTGTAGTGCGATCTCGGAGTGAGAATAGTAAAGTAGGAGGGTGTAGGGGGCAAAGCCCCCACATGGGAGGTGCAGGGGGGGTTTGCCCCCCTGCATAAAAGTAGATTTATTGTGTGTGTGTTTTTTTTAATGCATTTTAACAAAATCGCTTTATCGGTGAAAGCACTTTTGTTAAAGTGTGTTTGGTGATTGTAGATTCGGACTATTGAACTTTCATTCAATAGTCCTAGATCTATCTATATATATATATATACACACATATATATATATATATATATATATATATATATATATATATACATATATATATATATATATATATATATATATATATATATTGTTTGATTTAACTTTCATAACAATGAATAGCAGAACTTCACAGTACAGAACATCAAACCGCCTTATCATCAAAAAGCTGGTAACACCAACAATGTTTTTGCAGGGAGGCAAACCACCCTGCACCCACCATACCCCCTGCATATTATATATACCAAACCTGAGATTGCTCCACATTGGAGAAAGGGAGAAAGGGCAAATACACAATCCCAGGAAATTCTGGATTTTTGATGACAAGCCAGTTCAATGTTTCACATTTTGAGATTCGCTCATTTGATATTATCACTGTTTGACTATATGACAGGGGACTATATCTATACAGAAAGACATATAGATAGATAGATAGATAGATAGATAGATAGATAGATAGATAGATAGATAGATAGATAGATTGGTAGATAGAGGTCTATGTTATAACACTGAAAACTCATTTCACTGAAACTCATATGGTCAAACCCATTTCACTAAAAACTCATGACACTAAAAAGACATTTTACTGAAAACTCACTTCACTGAAAACCTTCTCCTCAAAAAATATACCCTAAAAACATGATTTTTCAGGGGTGCTAGCCCCGCTGCATAGTACCATGTAGGGAGCTTTTCCCATGTTCCCCTTACTTCTATATACTAAGTCCATGATTGCACAACAGTGAAGAAAAGAAAAGAAAAAAAAAACACCACACACAGTGAAACAGTGCTTGAGAGCAAAGGCAGACATATACAGAACTGGGGGTACTACACAATACTGACTGTTACAATTCACTCATACTGTGCCAGATTTAGTTCACTAGTAACTCTTATGATAAGAAATGGCACCACTACATACTTTCTACACACCTCTACAGAAATTAGTTTTCAATGAAACGCATTTTACGTCAAATGATTCAACCGTTTGAGTTTCATTGAAATGATATTGATCTATCTATATATATATTTTTGTGTTTGTGTATGTATTTTCCTAAGTTCATAGTTTCAAATGCGTTTACTAGGCTAACAACTACAAGGGACTTTT